>NC_057798.1:516698579-516748097 GCF_018294505.1 Triticum aestivum | reverse complement strand
GCGCCCTGCCCCGCCGCCGGGAGCCGCCGCCCCCGCGCACCTCCCGCCGGACACCGTCGCCGCCGCCCGGCCTCGCCTCGCCGCCGGCCTCCCCGCTCGCCGGAGCCCTGGCACCGGCCTCCTCGTCGCCCGATCTGGGCGGGTGGATGAGATCCACCCGTCCCAGATCCAAACACGCGCGTCCCCGTCCGGATCTCTCCATCCCGAACGGTTCCGTCCCGATTTCGCGGGGTGAGATTTTCGTCCAAGTCCCAGATTTTTGTCATTATCATGCCATGTTCATCGCATCGTAACTCTGCATCCGTAGCTCCGTTTCGTGCGTGTAATATGTAAAATTGTTCGCCTCGACGAGTACTTCATTTCATTCAATTGCATCATTTTCATTTGAGCTCATCTTGATGCCCGAAATGCTGTTGGAAGAGTGCATGTTGATGTTAATCTGCTGGAACTGTTATAACATGCTCATTTGTCATTTTTGCCATGTTTGATGTGTGCATCCTATGAGGTTGATGTCTACATGTGTTTCGATCTATGTCATGCCATCTTTCCAGTGGTGCCAACCATGTATTTTTGTGAGTTGTGTGCTGAGTGCATTGAGCTTGTTAAGTAGGGTACTTGCTGTTGCTGTTTTCCTGACAGATTCTGTTATATTTTGTTGCTATGTAAACATGCTTCTACTAGTCATTTCGTGCATTATTCTGGAGATGTTCACTAAGGATGTTTTGTTATACATGTTATGCTCTATCCATTCATGCCCCTGGTTGCATTTATAGACTACTGTAGCTTATTGTAATCTTGCTCCAAACTTGCTAAATAATGTTGTTGTCAACCTGTTAACATGAAGTTCAGTTTTGGCCATGTGCTTTTCTACTGATCCATATACCCTATGAACTTGTTCTTGCTATGCTTAGCTTCACAAACATGTCTTCTTGCTGTTGGTTGCCTTTCCATGCCATGTATTGCTCTGTGGTGAGTGGTTCAAGCTCACGAACATGCCTACTCATTGTTGTTCCTGCCATGTTTGAATCTGTAATATAACTTGCTATGTTTACATGGGTGCCATCATATTTTCTGATCCTTTTTGGCTCATGGTCAGTAAGGGTCTTTTGATCTATGCAATTATTAGATTCATGCCATGCCTTTGTTTGCCATGATAAGTTCCTGTAACATGTTGTTTGATAGCTCTAAACATTGCAACCTGATGTTATTTCTGCAAAGTCTGAAACTGTTATAATTTGCAATCTTTCCATATGTTTTTGAGCATGTTCTAGTGATTTCTGGAGATAGCTCAGTGTTCATGTTTTGTTATGCTTTACCAGTACTTCATGCTCATGCCTTTTGTTATTATGTTGGGGTGCTGTAGCATATTGTTTTGATGCTTGCAAGATGCCTAGTTGATGTTGTGGACAGATTGTTGCTATGACTTGTATAGTGTGTATGTGTTGCACCATTGCTCCGTTTTGAGTGTGCTCTATATGAAACTTGCTTGATTTTGCATGTTGTTTCATATTATCATGTTGCATCCTTGTTTTGAGGTGTTTGCTTGATGTTTGAGTGCATTTTGCATCAATGTCATGTTTAACTTGTTTTGCTCATATCTTCTAGGCCGTAGCTCCGAATCTAATGAACTTTATATGTAACTTGACTAGAATTTCGTGTAGATCATCTTGGTGCATCTTAACTTGCTGTTTAACAACTTGAACATAATGTTTATCCAGTTCTGGACCAATTTCGAAATATGCATATGAGGACTTACCGGAATTGTTATATGTTGTTTCCGGCCTCATTTAAACTTGCCTTGATGTGTTGTTCTTGTTTGCATCATCTCTTGCTATGAGTAGCCTCATGTAGCTTTGTCATGCATCATGCTTGTTGTGCATCATGTCTTGTCTATATGTGGTGTGTTTACCATGTTGTGTGCTTCTTCTCGATAGTTCCCGTTTTGTTGCGATCGTGAGGATGCGTTCGTCTACGTGTGGTTCATCTTCGTGGCTTCATCTTCTTCATGGACTCGTTCTTCTTCCTAGCGGGATTTCAGGCAAGATGACTGCTACCCTGGATCTCACTACTATCATTGCTATGCTAGTTGCTTCATTCTATCGCTATGCTGCGTTACCTTTTTTTTTGCTCATCAAGCCTCCCAAATTGCCATGAACCTCTAACCTTTGACACCCTTCCTAGCAAACCATTGCTTGGCTATGTTACCGCTTTGCTCAGCCCCTCTTATAGCGTTGCTAGCTGCAGGTGAAGTTGAAGATTGCTCCATGGTGGACAGGGTTTTTGTTGGGATATCACAATATATCTTATATTATTAATGCATCTATATATTTGGTAAAGGGTGGAAGGCTCGGCCTTATGCCTGGTGTTTTGTTCCACTCTTGTCGCCCTAGTTTCCATCATACCGGTGTTATGTTCCTGGATTTTGCGTTCCTAATGCGGTCGGGTGATTTATGGGACCCCCCTGACAGTTCGCTTTGAATAAAACTTGTCCAGCAAGGCCCAACCTTGGTTTTACCATTTGCCTCACCACCACCTACTTTTCCCTTGGGAGTAATTAACCCAAGGGTCATCTTTATTCAGCCCCCATGGGCCAATGCTTGTCTAAGTGTTGGTCCAAACTAGAGCCACTTGTAGCGCCACCTCGGGGAAACTTGAGGTCTGGTTTTAGTTGTACGTAGTGTTCATCCGGTGTTGCCCTGAGAACGAGATATGTGCAGCTCCTATCGGGATGTCGGCGCATTGGGCGGTCTTGCTGGTCTTGTTTTACCATTATCGAAATGTCTTGTAAATCGGGATTCCGAGACTGATCGGGTCTTCCTGCGAGAAGGAATATCCTTCGTTGATCGCGAGAGCTTATCATGGGCTAAGTTGGGACACCCCTGCAGGGTTTAAACTTTCGAGAGTCGTGCCCGCGGTTATGTGGCAGATGGGAATTTGTTAATGTCCGGTTGTAGATAACTTGACACCTGATCCGAATTAAAATGCATCAACCGCGTGTGTAGCCGTGATGGTCTCTTCTCGGCGGAGTCCGGGAAGTGAACACGGTTTCTGTGTTATGATTGACGTAAGTAGGAGTTCAGGATCACCTCTTGATCATTACTAGATGACGACCGTTCCTTTGTTTCTCTTCTCGCTCTCATTTGCGTATGTTAGCCACCATATATGCTTAGTAGCTGCTGCAACCTCACCACTTTACCCCTTCCTTTCCCACTAAGCTTTGCTAGTCTTGATACCCATGGTAATGGGATTGCTGAGTCCTCGTGGCTCACAGATTACTACAACAACAGTTGCAGGTACAGGTTGTGCGATGATCTTGACGCGAGAGCGATGTTTGCTTGTTATGGAGTTCTTCTTCTGCTTCTTCTTCGATCAGGGGATAGGTTCCAGGTCGGCAGCCTAGGCTATCAGGGTGGATGTCGTTTGAGCTTCTGTTTGTGTTTCATCCGTAGTCGGATGTTGCTCTTATGTAATATGATGTTGTATTGGTGTGGCATTGTATGCCTTTTGTATGTATCCCCATCTATAATGTAATGTTGATGTAATGATATCCACCTTGCAAATGCGTTTCAATATGCGGGTCTATCCTTGGTGGGACCTTTGAGTTCCTTTTGTATAGGGTCGCATATTGGGCGTGACACATGCCTCCCAGGGAAAGGAACCCTTAACGGAACTATTCTCCCTGGAAGATGTTTCTTACTAACCATGTAATATAACATAACTAGTTGGGCACTTGTTTGATAAAGCACTAATGACCCCTACGCCTGGTCTCCATGCATGCCACGGTTGTTTTTTAACCGAGAAGGTATTCGGACACACTCCGGACTCTAGGGTCCCGAGGTTGAAGCGAAAAGGTCGGCAAAGACAAACGATCTACAATCCGGCTAGAAGGCATTTTACATGTCATTTTAAAATACATTGTCACATTGACTGACTGTATTCCTCCTCAATCCCGTCTAACAGGCTGTCCAATTTACTGTCCCGTTGGGAAAATTTAGCGGCCAACTCTACCTGGCCGTATACTAAACTCACAGGGATCTCCTTCCCGTCGGGCCCCATAGGTCCGACCTCGGCCATATGGTTGGGATCTGCCTTCTTGTACCGCGTCTTCACCATGGCCTAGGCCTCCCTGGCACCTTGGCGGCAGGCAGAAATCTTCCATAAACGGAAGCGCTGCCGCATTCCTTGAAGCTTCTCCGTAAGCTCCCCAAGGCCTTCGGGCAGGGAAAGGGCCAGCCATAAAGCCTGAACAGCGCTGCACATCGCCTGCCGAACTCGTTCGAGCAGCTGCAACAGTTCAGGAAGTTGATCACCCGTCGATACGGGCATCTCCTCTGCAGGGCGACCTGTGAGTATACCTACAGACATATTTTGTCAATTGACTTCCTCGCCGAACTCTTCTTTTCAAAGGAGTTCGCTTAAGCACTTACTATAGATGCCGCGACGAAGCCGCTGATTCTCCTTAACGGAGCCGGACAGCTCGGCCCGAATGCCTTTCAGCTCTTCTCCAAGCTGGGCGTGGGCATCTTGGAGCTTGTTCCTTTCTTGCTGCACTCTATTCAGCACCCTCTCGCTGGCCTTCAGCTGGCGCAGTAGTTCCTGCCTATCCGGATCTTGTCCGGCAGCACCTGCAATGTCATTATTAGACTTGCGCGCGTGCCGCACAGCGCTTATATTTTTTTTAAAATGTGTTACCAGGAGAGGTCTCTGTGTTTCCTCCTGCGGCAGCAAGTGCAGCCTCAAGTTGGGCCTTGCACTCTTGCAGCTCCTGAGACAGTTGGGTATTCTTCTTGGTAAGATCCTGCGTTTCAAATGATCCTTAAATTTAGTTAACATAACTACTTTAAGTCTCGGGGGCTACTGGCATATATAACTGTTAAATTCTCTTACTCGTATGTCTTTTACATACTGCTCCGTGGCTCTGGTAAAACCATCTTGATCAGCACGGAGGTGCGCGTCCCCCGCGTTAAAGGCATTCAACGCCTCAGGGGAGAAGCACGCGTCACGAAATACTATCCGGCGGCGCCTATGGTTCATGGCGCTCTCCACCTCAGACTTGGCGGCGGACAGTCTATCGGCATCCTCTGTTGGAGGAGTGTCCGGCTCGCGCCTTGCGCTCGCCTCCCCCTCCAGACCAGGTGCTGGAGCCTGGCTGGTAGAGGTTGGATTGGCAACCTCCACGCCCGTAGTCCGGCGGGCGCTTTTTCTCCTACAAAAAGCCATGAGCACTCAAACGCTTCCTAGGAATGTTGCTCCAAATAATGAACTGTGAGCTATACCTTTGCGGTGACGTTTCAGTCCGCACCGCGCTCCTCTTCCGCCTACTGGTCCAGACTGGCCTTTGTTGGTCAGCCGCCACGGGCTCGGCTTCCCACCCTGAAGGCGCTTCCTGCAAAACACCATCGTATGCGAAGGTCAGAAATGAGCGAGGAAGGAATAATGGTGTCGGGACTTCGGTCACAATCACCTGGGAAGCCGGATATAGTCCAGGGTAGTCGGCCGTAATGGCGACTAAAGCATTATCCATGCTGAGCTGGTGGAACACCCCGTCGATTAGCTCCACCTTTATGTCCGGATCCTCTTCGGAGGCCGGATCCTGGGATCTCTCTGGATCCTCGGGTTGCGGAGCTGGACTTAGCATGTCCTCCACGACCCGACGCAGCTCCTGCGTCGAAAACACAATATAAGAAACTTAAACTTCGAAAGCACGGGTCGGACGCGCAGAGTGTTCGCTTACCCAAGGTCGGGGATTATTCATGGAAAACCCATTCAACGGGTTCGTCTGGAGGAAATCCTCCTTCTCCCCCTTGTACAGGCCGGACAGGATCTTCACCAGGTCTTCGGCCGAACCTGGCCCTTGGCGGCCATGACGGGTGGCATCGTCCTCCCCGTTGAAATCCCACATAGGGTGGCCCCTGTATTGTAGTAGCTGCACCCCCCGCATAGTGCATGTTGCCATGACTCCAATCATGGTCAACCCGGAATGGGCCAGTAACCTTATCCGGCCCATCAAATAATGGACGCTCTTGTCTTCCTCCAATTGGGGGCTCCGCGGGCGCCAACTAAGGCGTTTCTGCAGAGGAGCATTACTGAACTCCGGGAGGCCGATCCGAACAGGGTCCGGCAGCGGAGCGTCTTCTATGTAAAACCATTCCGAAGGCCAGTCTTCGGACGCCTTCTTAGGGGTTCCGGATGGATATCCGGTCCCAGCAATGCGCCAAATTTCGGTGCCGCCCACTTGATATATGGACCCCTCGTGAGAGCGGGGTACAAGGCAGAACAACCTCTTCCACAGCGCGAAATGGGGCTCCACGCCCAGGAATAGCTCGCAAAGAGCTACGTAACCCGCAATATGCAGGATAGAGGCGGGCGTGAGGTGATGAAGCTGGAGTCCGTAGAACTCTAGGAGCCCGCAGAGGAACGGATGTACAGGAAATCCGAGCCCCCTTATCAGATAGGGGACGAAGCATACCCGCTCCCCTTTGTTGGGACTTGGGGTAGCCTCCGCTTGCTTCCCACCTTTGTAGGTGGCCAGCCCGGCTCGAAATGGAACCATGAAGGCCGGAGGGAGATATCCCTCCGCTTGGAGCTTCACCAGCTCGTTGTGCGGAACAGAGCATCTCCAACAATCTCCTGGCAGAGGGCTGGGAGCGCGAGAAGAGGAGCCGCGTCGACGGTCCATGGTGGAATGGATTCTGGGTCAAAGGCGCTCCGATGAGTATTCGCGGAAGGAAGATGGTGTGATTTGGATCTGGATTCTTGCCTCTCTTATAGGCAGATTATTTGCACAGCTAGGGGGTAAAATGTAAAAGATACCCTGGCTTTTCGCATTCGTGCGACGCGTGGAAGAAGGCCATTATTGGGCGTGGAAGCCAAGAAGCGCAACATTGATAAGGAAGACGGACACTGTTCGGCAGCATGGAACTTAAAAGGAGAACCCTCCTTGCAACGCCGAAGACTATATACGCGCTGGAGTTATCGTCATTGAAGCCTGGTTCGGGGGCTACTGAGGGAGTCCTGGACTAGGGGGTGTCCGGACAGTCGGACTATCATCGTCCGCCGGACTCCAAGACTACGAACATACAGGATTGAAGACTCCATCCCATGTCCGGATGGGGATGGGACTTTCCTTGGCGTGGAAGGCAAGCTTGGCGATACGGATATGTAGATCTCCTACCATTGTAACCGACTCTGTGTAACCCTAGCCCTCTCTGGTGTCTATATAAACCGGAGGGCCTTAATCCGTAGGACAACATCCATTACAACAGTCATACCATAGGCTAGCTTCTAGGGTTTAGCCTCCTTGATCTCGTGGTAGATCCACTCTTGTAATATACATCATCAATATTAATCAAGCAGGACGTAGGGTTTTACCTCCATCAAGAGGGCCCGAACCTGGGTAAAACATCGTGTCCCTTGTCTCCTGTTACCATCCGCCTAGACGCACAGTTCGGGACCCCCTACCCGAGATCCGTCGGTTTTGACACCGACAACGGCCAAGCCTTTATTCGAATCGTTTTTACTGTCCCACCTCAGCGCGTTTAGCGAGGCGGTTTCCTTCGCATGTCTTGTCAAAGCAGAGATCATGTCCCGTTATTCCGGGATTCTCATCAATACGGGCGTGGGTAACCCAACCGCACCATTGATTACGGTGCTTGGGAGATAAGCGAGTTTTACCAGGCTGGTGGGGACGCATAGTTTCGTCCGTCCATATAAGGGGATAAGGATCCACTTTTTCACACACGCCTTCTTCCTCCTTTGCTCATCCATTTCCGCGCACTCGAGCTCCAGCGCCCAAGTCCGCACATCTCGCCTCAAACTTCCCCAGCCAAGTCCGGAGGGGGAGGCAAGTGGATGGTCTCCTCTGTCACGGAGGGGCACATCAAAAAGTTGAGGAAAGCCGGATACCTGCACAACGACATTGCGCACCGGCTTCCCGATGAGGGGCAGCTCATCCCCACCCCAAGGCCCCATGAGAGGGTGGTGTTCCTCACCCATTTCCTCCGTGGATTGGGCTTCCCACTCCACCCATTTGTCTGGGGGCTCATGTTCTACTACGGCCTGGATTTCCACAATCTGGCCCCGAACTTCATCCTCAACATCTCAGCGTTTATCGTCGTGTGCGAGGCCTTCCTCCGCATCAAGCCCCACTTCGGCTTATGGGTGAAGACCTTCATTGTCAAGCCGAAGGTAGTGGGCGACCAGCAAGCGGAGTGCGGAGGCACCATGGTGGGCAAGATGCCCAACATTATATGGCTCGAGGGCTCCTTCGTGGAAACCATCAAAGGGTGGCAATCGGGGTGGTTCTACATCACTGAGCCGCATGACCCTGAATGGGCAGCGGCCCCTGAATTCTGATCTGGCATCCCCACACGGCTCACCTCCTGGAAAGAGAAGGGCCTGACATGGGGTAATTCAGAAGAGCTGACCGGACTCCAAACCTGCGTCCAAAACCTTATGAGAGGATCAAGCTCGTCAACGTAGTCCAGGTCATGCTCATCCGCCGGATCCTCCCGTGCCAACAACGGGCCTTCAATTTGTGGGAGTTTGATCCAGCACAGCACCAAACCTTGAGCAGGCTCTTCGACACTACGTACGAAGACGCCTGGAAGGTGCTGTTCAAGGGCGCTGAGGCTCCCGCATCCACTACCAAAGATCGCGGATTCAGCTTGCAGCGTCAAGCCGGCGAGGTAAGCCATTTCACCCTTTACAGGACACTTGTTTTTCATAGTTTGACTCTATGCAGGATCTAAACTCCCTTACCTTTGACAGGCCTGGCAGAAGAAGTCCGGGCAGGTCAATTGTCCGGCTCCCTTGCCAGAAGACCCAGCGGACGCCCGATTGACGGGGCTGCTGGTTCCGGCACCTCACGTGGTGCCGGTGAAGAAGGCCAAGAAGAAAGCCACGGGAACTCAAAAGAGTTCCCGGCGCCAGGTGTTATCGGACTCATCGTCCGATGACTCTGAGGCGGACTCCTCCCACAAAGACGGGGAGGAGGAAAAAGAGGCCTCTCCCCCAGCGGGGGAGAGAAGAAAAGGAGGGCCACCCCGACGGGGGAGGCCAGAGGGTCCAAGAAAGGAAGGACCTTTCCTCCGGACTACTCCACCAACGTCGACGATGGCGAAGAGGAGTGGCCACTGAGGGCTAAGCCCCTGGCGACATCGTAAGTGTCCGGATACCAGAATAACTCATGGCGTTTCATTTGTCGCATAGAATCTCCTAACGCCGAATATAACCCTGCAGCCCGCCCAAGGACGGGCTCGACACTTCAACGAGCGGCTCCCTGGCTTCGTCGGACATGAATAGCACTTCACTTCCGGCCGTCTCCTCTCCTCGCGCTGCGAACGACACCGAGGTGGGGTCCCAAAAGGGGCCCAGCCAGGAGGAGGAGGCCCTGGAGGTGCCGCAAGGCAACCTTCCGGACTCCGGGCACAAGGGGGATCAAACCCCGAAGGGTTCTGAGTCCGGCCCTGGGCCGGACTTCGCACCGGAACCTTCGGTGGTTCCGGAGTCCGGCGGGCGACCCCTTCGTAAGAAGGGCGAGACTGCGACACCGGTGACCTCCGTCCAACCGGAGGCACCGGATAATTTGCTAGAGGCGCTTAACGGCGCCTCCATCGACAAGGAGCACTGCACTGTTATAAGTGTGGTGATCCAGAAAGTTTAGTCCACCAAGAGCGGGCTGACTGAAGCTTGTGCCAGCCTTCTAGCAGGCTTTGAGGTATGTAGTTAAGATATGTAAAAATATTACTGCATAGACAGTAGCCCCTGATGCTCAGTTTGGTGTTTGGAAAGAAAAGCCGAACTGAGGATCTGAAAAGATATACGCAGGAGTCTAACATAAGCATGTCAATATGGGAATGCAGGCTGCACTGCTGACCTCTGCCGCACTGACTGCGGAGGTCAATGCATTGAAGCAGAGCCTCGAGTGGTCCGAGAACGAGCTCAGCCTTGCCAAGAAGCAGCTCGAGGACAAGGAATGTAAGTAATACCTTATGGAAGTATATAAAAGATGTGGTTGCAAAAAATAACAGGAATAACGTGAAAATTGCAGGGGCCACGAAAGAGGTGGTGACCCTGAAGGAAGCGGTGTCCAAGGCCGAAAGCAATGTGGTCGCGGAACACACCGAGCGAGAGAAGCAGGAGGCGCGGGTGGCGGAGGTGCGGCAAGAGCTCCAAGCTCTCATGGACAAACACGAGAGTTTGGAGCGTGACTCAAAGACTAGAGAGTCTGAGTTTGCCTCGGCTCTTGAGAGCGCCAAAGCCACTAAGGCCGAAGCCCAAAAAGCCCTCCAGGAAATTGAGGCATTAAAGAAGATAGCGGCGGGTAAGGCATTCTACATGCAAAGCAAGCATGTGAAAGTGAATTGCTTGTTACTTACCCGAATCCGGAGCTCTCCAGGAGCATTTGCAGATCTGCCTCGCAGTGTGTCCGATGCTGTCGCATTCTATCGGGCCGAGGAGGGGAGCTCGACGGAGAAGGTGTTCTGGTCTCAGATATGTAAAAGAAGTATACTGCTCGTTATTGAGACCACCTGGACACTCGACGTAGCTTTCTGCTTCCCTGGCTGTTCCATCGTGTGTTTGGCGATTCTACCGCCGGACAGGGCCTCTTGAGAAAGGAGTCCTGAAAGTAAGAGAAAAAAGAAGAATGACACAATTGGGAGCCCCTGGTGCGGTTGAGCCGCATTCTGGGCCTACCGTGGTCGTGCCCCTCCCCCTATGCCCATGGTATTTCCAAAGCGTAATTATGTACGTGTAGTACTAGTTTCGCAATTTTGTGAGGGCTGGGGTTGGGGCCGCATTGCTACGCATGCTTGGAACGTGCCAGGCGGTCTTGTTGTAGGTTACTCCGGGCGCGCTTGACAGTGTCCGGATGTTTAATAGCCGGACTCGAGAACTGCCTTAAGAGGCTGCTTTGTACTTCTGCCGCGAGGGCCGCCGTATGCTCCTCCGTTTGGAGGGAGCGTTCGGTGTTTCCGTTGACCGTAATGACTCCTCAAGGGCCTGGCATCTTGAGCTTGAGGTATGCGTAGTGCGGCACCGCATTGAACTTTGCAAATGCGGTCCGTCCAAGCAGTGCGTGATAGCCGCTGCGGAACGGGACTATGTCAAAGATTAACTCCTCACTTCGGAAGTTATCCGGTGATCCGAAGACCACTTCAAGTGTAACTGAGCCTGTACAGTTGGCCTCTACACCTAGTATGACGCCTTTGAAGGTCGTCTTTGTGGGTTTAATCCTTGAGGGGTCTATGCCCATCTTGCGCACTGTGTCCTGATAAAGCAGGTTCAGGTTGCTGCCGCCGTCCATTAGGACTCTAGTGAGGTGAAATCCGTTAATGATTGGGTCTAGAACCAATGCGGCGAATCTGCCATGGCGGATGCTAGTGGGGTGGTCCCTTCGATCAAAAGTGATCGGGCAGGAGGACCAAGGGTTGAACTTTGGGGCGACTGGCTCCATCGCATATACGTCCCTTAGTGCACGCTTCCGCTCCCTTTTGGGTATGTGGGTTGCGTATATCATGTTCACTGTCCACACTTGTGGGGGGAAGCCCTTCTGTCCTCTATTGTTTGGCGGCCGGGGCTCCTCCTCGTCGTCGCTAGGCAGCCCCTTGTCATTGTTTTCGGCATTTAACTTGCCTGCTTGCTTGAACACCCAAAAATCCCTCTTGGTGTGATTGGCTGGCTTTTCGGGGGTGCCGTGTATCTGGCACGAGCGATCGAGTATTTGGTCTAAATTGGATGGGCCCGGAGTATTTCTTTTGAATGGCTTTTTCCGCTGACCGGGTTTAGAGCCTCTGAATCTGGCATTGACTGTCGTATCTTCAGCATTATCGCCATTAATGTGGCGCTTGTGTTTGTTGCGACGTGACCTGCCGTTGCTGTCCTTGTTATTCGAACTACTAGGGCTCTTGGTCATGTTGTTACTATGAGCTAGCCAGCTGTGCTCTCCCGCGCAAAAGCGGGTCGTGAGTGTTGTGAGGGCTGCCATGGATTTCGGCTTTTCCTGTCCTAGGTGCCGAGCAAGCCACTCATCGCGGATGTTATGTTTGAAGGCTGCAAGGGCCTCTGCATCTGGACAGTCGATGATTTGATTTTTCTTGGTTAGGAATCGTGTCCAGAATTGTCTGGCCGATTCTTCTGGCTGCTGAATTATGTGGCTTAGGTCATCAGCGTCTGGTGGTCGCACATAAGTGCCCTGGAAATTGTTGAGGAATGCGGCTTCCAGGTCTTCCCAACAACCAATTGACTCTGTTGGCAAGCTGTTAAGCCAATGCCGAGCTGGCCCTTTAAGCTTGAGTGGGAGGTATTTGATGGCGTGTAGATCATCACCGCGGGCCATGTGGATATGAAGGAGGTAGTCCTCGATCCAGACCGTGGGATCTGTTGTGCCATCGTATGATTCAATGTTTACAGGTTTGAAACCCTCAGGGATTTGATGATCCATCACTTCGTCTATGAAGCATAGTGGGTGTGCGGTGCCCCTGTATTGGACTATATCACGATGTAGCTCAAATGAGCTTTGTCTACTGTGTTCGGCCCGGCCGGAATTGCCATATCCGGCGTGACGGTTATCATCATGCATCGTGGGGCGCCCACGCGATCCGTAGATTGATCTTGTTTGTCTTGCCTTGTCTTCCAATATATCCCGCAGGTCTGGCGCATTTCCCCGCGCCTTGGTATTTTTTGAGCGGCGCCGGGGTGTGGCTTGAGTGGGGGGCCGAGAGGCCTCTCTGTCGCGGCCACGTGGTGGCCGGTCGGCCGTATCATGCGCTGGTGATGTAGGTTTAGGTGCTTCCTCCTCTAATCGGGGTAGCAGCCTGCATTTTGGGTAGCTCTTGGAGGGGCGTTCGAGTTCATACTCTTCGGCCGCGAGGACTTCAGTCCATCTGTCGGCTATCAAGTCTTGGTCAGCTCTAAGTTGTTGCTTCTTGCCGTGGCCATAAGCCTGCGTTTGAAACGCTCTTGTTCGACGGGATCCTCAGGCATGACAAATTCATCATCATCGAGGCTTGCCTCGTCTTCGGAGGGAGGCATGTAATTATCGTCCTCTACCTCTCTGTCTGCCGCTCTCTCATGAGGGCTGGCTTCTCCATCCTCCTGCGCTGAATCCTGCTGGAGGGGGTTGTCTTCGGCATTGTCCGGGGTGTTATTATCTCCCATGCCGGAATCACCCTTTTTGCTGTGGCGGGGTTTAGAGCGGCGCCGCTGACGCCGGCGCTTAGGCTATTTCTTGGAGGGGTCATCCTCCGTTGTTCCATCGCCATTCCCATCTTTTGGGGTGTCCACCATGTAAATTTCGTATGACGAGGTGCCCTTCCAGTGCCCTGTAGGCGCTTGTTCTTGGTCGTCTCCTGCATCGTCGTCCATACCGTCGATGTCTTCGGAGTCGAAGTCGAGCATGTCGGTTAAATCATCAACAGTGGCTACTAAGTGGGTGGTGGGTGGGTTTTGAATTTCTTCGTCGTCCGCATCCGAACCTTCCTGACCATAATCCGGCCAGGGCTCTCCTGATAAAGAGAGATACTTTAGTGAATTCAGGATGTTGCCAAAGGGCGAGTGCTGAAAGATGTCCGCGGCAGTGAACTCCATGATCGGCGCCCAATCGGATTCGATTGGCAGGGGCGCGGAAGGTTCGGAGTCCGGGGAGGAGTCCGGCACCTTGGAGTCACGAGCTTTGCAAAGGACATGATTGGTGTTCAGCTCAATCGCCGTAGAGATAGCAGCCCCCGAGGCGGTGTCCAGCCACCCATCCTCGATTAGCGTAGTCGGCTCCGAGCTAAGGGTCGGAGCAGACACTTGTGCGGCCTCCAGGGCACTGTCCGGCAGCAGAGCTAGATCATGCCCATCGTGACAGTGCGGCGCGCTTGGCTGTGGCTCGAACCCGTCGAAGATCAAGTCTCCGCGGACGTCAGCCGTGTAGTTTAAACTTCCAAATCTGACCTGATGGCCAGGGGCGTAGCTTTCAATCTGCTCCAGATGGCCAAGCGAATTATCCCGCAGTGCAAAGCCGCCGAATACAAAGATCTGTCCGGGGAGAAAAGTCTCACCCTGGACCGCATCGTTGTTGATGATCAGAGGAGCCATCGGGCCTAAAGATGACGACACAGAGGAACTCTCAATCAAAGCACCAATGTCGGTGTCAAAACCGGCGGATCTCGGGTAGGGGGTCCCGAACTGTGCGTCTAGGCGGATGCTAACAGGAGACAAGGGACACGATGTATTTACCCAGGTTCGGGCCCTCTCGATGGAGGTAAAACCCTACTCCTGCTTGATTGATATTGATGATATGGGTAGTACAAGAGTAGATCTACCACGAGATCAGAGAGGCTAAACCCTAGAAGCTAGCCTATGGTATGATTGTTGTTCGTCCTACGGACAAAAACCCTCCGGTTTATATAGGCACCGAAGAGGGTTAGGGTTACACAGAGTCGGTTACAATGGTAGGAGATCTACATATCTGTATCGCCAAGCTTGCCTTCCACGCCAAGGAAAGTCCCATCCGGACACGGGACGAAGTCTTCAATCTTGTATCTTCATAGTCCAGGAGTCCAGCCAAAGGCTATAGTCCGGCCATCCGGACACCCCCTAATCCAGGACTCCCTCACATCTCTTCTAGGGATTGAGAAGCTCGCGATTGGCTAGTTGAAGAAGACTTGATTCAGAAGAATCTGCATCATTGTTCGAGTTCAAAAAGTTCAGATTTACGATCCGGGAGATTTAAGTTCTACAGAGATCAGGGTTGCACTTTGTCCACCATCGCGGTGTAGTTAATTCAGTTATTCCCAAGTCGCCGAGACCAGCAAGAATTCTGCTGAGCCGCCGTACACAGGGTCACGTCATCCTGTATCAAGCACCTGTGTGAGTTGCACAAGAAGAAGTCCCGAGGTGGATCTGAAAAGAAATCTGATATTAAAAAAAGGAGGAAAGTTATTCACAGCTGAGGAGGATACGGACTCCGAGTTGCCTTCGTTCGCCTCCAAGCCACTGCTGCGAACTCGGTCTCCCTCGTTGTGACCCGCCGTTGTCATGAAAGCCAAGCCGCCCTCCCCGTGAATCTGCGGCCTTGTTCCAACTCGGCCACCCTTGCCGCCGCGCCCGGACCACTGCTCCCATTCTGACCGGCAGGGCTCCGTCTCCGCCCTGCTCACAACCGGGTGTTGTGCCTGGATACCTCGTCAAGAAGGCCACGCCTGATCTGCCGCTTCTGCACCCAGCCGCTGCAGGTTTCCCCCTGAGTCGCCGTTGGGTGACCCGCCCTCACCGCGCCTCCTCACCAACAGTCATTGCCGCCGAGTCGCCTCCGTTGTGGTCTCGCTTGAGCGTTGTCTCGAGTAGCCACCACAAGTCAATTCCGCTGTCCCGGTCCGGTTTCTGGCCCCTGCGCCCTCGCACCCGCTTCCATCACCAAGCAATTTTGCTGCCGCCTCAAGCCGCCCGTCTCGCGCTGAGCCGCCGCTACTACCAGGGCCTAGCCGGACCATGCCTCACCGGGTCACCCTCGCAGCGCCTTGCGCCACTGTTCTCCGTCGTGGTCCTCGCAGGACTTGCCGTCACCAGGGTCCGGCGTCGTCAGTCTGTTGTACCTCAATACAAATTGGACGCCACCTGCGCCATTCGCCTGCTTCTGAGCCGTCCCGGCCTTGCCTCTGTGAGTCGCTGAAGACAGCAGCCGCCTCTGAAGCTGTCCGGCCCTGCGCCCTTCTCCTGCTCCAAACCGTAGCTGCGCTCGAGCCGCCGTGGACGGGACCCGCCGGCGGCTCCGCCCGCTGGGTCAACCGCGCCGGCTCACCGCCACCGCGCCATTTTTGGCTGACGCTACGACCGCATGTCAAAGTCGCAGACCACGGCCGTAACCCGCCTTGCCTTCTCCCTGGTTCCAAATCACCGAGCCGCCGCTACTCCCCGCTGGCTCGCACACAGTTCCGAGTCGCACCTCCGAGCCGTTGTCGGGTTACCTCTCGTACAACCACAAGTCGCCGAATCGACAGGGTTGTGGCACCTGTGAGTCACCTGCTCGCCTCACCGATCTGAGCATCGTTCTACTAAGACGCCGCTCTACCTCCAACGCGGATGAGTCGCTGCCTGCGCCTCAGGCCTCCTCGCGCTCGGGCACTTCGCCGTCGTGGGCCGCCGAGGTCTCGGCCCGCTTTATGACCTGCCTTGAGCCACCCCCGCGGTCTCAAGTCGACCAGCCTCTACCGACGCACCAAGCCGCCAGCGGACCTCGCTTGGAGTCGCCGCCTTAGGCCACTACTGTCCTTCAACAGCACGGCCTTTGTCTCTGGCTTCCCGTCCGAGCCATCTAGGCCTCACGCCTGCTCTGAACTGCCATCACAGCGAGACGTCGGCTGCTTCTGAAACTGCACGGTCTGATTCTTCCTTGATGCCCTTGCTTTTTGCTCAGTCGTGGACCCGTCTTACTGCGAGCCACCTTTCTAAGCTATTCTGAGTCGCCGCCGCGGTATTCGACACCTCATCCACGCCGAGTCACCATGACCCGCCGCGGACTTCCGTCCTCTGCTACAACCTGCAAGTCGAAACCGCCGTTGTGGTCAAACCACCGACCTTGTGGTCAAGCCGCCCCCGCCTCTACGGCTAGGGGCCTCACCTCCAAACCAAGCTCTTCCTCTGATCGCGGCTCCGAGCCAGCCTGCCGCCTCCACCACATTGTTGAGTCGCCAGGCTTGCCTCCGCATCCGAGTGCCTCCTCAACCCGCCGCGGTTCCATCGTGGCCGAGGCTGCCGTAGTAGCAGCATCTGCTTTCGCCTTCTGAGCTGCCCAAATTCGTGGATAAGTCGTCACACTGTGACCCGCCTCGCTCTAAGTCACCATGGTTGAAAGGCCTTGCTTCATCACCTCCCTCAAAGCGCCGCCCACGAGCCGGTCTTGCAAGCCGCTCGCCTTAACTGCGTCAGGGGAGAGCCGCCGGCCGCCTCTGCTGTTAAGCCGCCAGTCGCCACGGCTCCGTTCGACGTTTCTGCCTCTGCTCTATTGTAGTCGCAGTCCCGAGTCACCATCGCCGGCTCACGAGTCGCTCGGGGCAGAGCCGCCGTCGTCCGAGTCGCCGCCGGCTCATGAATCGCACGCGGCAGAGCCGCCGTCATCTGAGTTATCAACACCATCGCACAAGTCTCCTGCGGTAGAGTGATGTCTACTACGCAACCTTCTCCTTGTAGACGTTGTTGGGCCTGCAAGTGCACGGGTTTGTAGGACAGTAGCAAATTTTCCTCAAGTGGATGACCAAAGGTTTATCAATCCGTGGGAGGCGTAGGATGAAGATGGTCTCTCTCAAGCAACCCTGCAACCAAATAACAAAGAGTCTCTTGTGTCCCCAACACACCCAATACAATGGTAAATTGTATAGGTGCACTAGTTCGGAAAAGAGATGGTGATACAAGTGCAATATGGATGGTAAATAAAGATATTTGTAATCTGAAAATATAAACACAGCAAGGTAACAAGTGGTAAAAGTGAGCGTAAACGATATTGCAATGATAGGAAACAAGGCCTAGGGTTCATACTTTCACTAGTGCAAGTTCTCTCAACAATAATAACATAGATAGATCATATAACAAGCCCTCAACATGCAACAAAGAGTCACTCCGAAGCCAGTAATAGCGGAGAACAAACGTAGAGATTATGGTAGGGTACGAAACCACCTCAAAGTTATTCTTTCGGATCGATCTATAAAAGAGTTCGTACTAGAATAACACCTTAAGATACAAATCAACCAAAACCCTAATGTCACCTAGATACTCCATTGTCACCTCAAGTATCCATGGGCATGATTATACGATATACATCACACAATCTCAGATTCATCCAACCAACACAAAGTACTTCAAAGAGTGCCCCAAAGTTTCTATCGGAGAGTCAAGAACGTGTGCTAACCCCTATGCATAGGTTCCCAATGTCACGAAACCCGCAAGTTGATCACCAAAACATACATCAAGTGGCACATGATATCCCATTGTCACCACAGATAATCACGGCAAGACATACATCAAGTGTTCTCATAAAAGACTCAATCCGATAAGATAACTTCAAAGGGGAAACTCAATTCATCACAAGAGAGTAGAGGGGGAGAAACATCATAAGATCCAACTACAATAGCAAAGCTCGGGATACATCAAGATCATGCCATAGAGGGAACACGAGAGAGAAAGATCAAACACATAGCTACTGGTACATACCCTCAGCCCCGAGGGTGAACTACTCCCTCCTCGTCATGGATAGCGCCGGGATGATGAAGATGGCCATCGGTGATGGGTTCCCCCCCCCCGGCAGGGCACTGGAACGGGCTCCCGAGAGGTTTTTGGTGGCTACAGAGGCTTGCGGCGGCGGAACTCTTGATCTATCTTCTGTTCTGGAAATTTTACGATACGTAGGTATATATGGGTGCAGGGAGTACGTCGGTGGAGCTACGGGGGCCCCACGAGGCAGGGGGCGCGCCCTAGGGGGGTGGGCGCGCCCCCCACCCTCATGAGCACCTCCCGTATCTTCTGACGTGGGGTCCAAGTCCATCAGGTGGGTTTCCTTCCAAAAATAACTTCTTCAGTTGATTCCGTTCCGTTTTGACTCCGTCTGATATTCCTTTTCCTCGAAACACTAAAATAGGCATAAAACACCAAATCTGGGCTGGGCCTCCGGTTAATAGGTTAGTCCCAAAAATAATATAAAAGTGGATAATAAAGCCCAATATTGCCCAAAATAGTAGATAAAGTAGCATGAAGCAATCAAAAATTATAGATACGTTGGAGACGTATCAAGCATCCCCAAGCTTAATTTCTGCTCGTCCTCGAGTAGGTAAATGATAAAAAAGAATTTTTGATGCGGAGTGATACTTTGGCATAATTTCAATGTAATTCTTCTTACTTGTGGTATGAATATTCAGATCCGAATGATTCAAAATAAAAGTTCATATTGATAAAAGAAATAGTAACACTTCAAGCATACTAATCAAAGCAATCATGTCTTCTCAAAATAGCATGGCAAAAGAAAGTTCATCCCTACAAAATCATATAGTTAGGCTATGCTTCATTTTCATCACACAAAGATGTTCCCAACTTCTATACCCCCGATGACAAGCCAAGCAATTGTTTCATACTTAAATAATCTCAAACTTTTTCAACCTTCACGCAATAGATGAGCGTGAGCCATGGATATAGCACTATGGGTGGAATAGAATATGATGATGGGGATTGTGTGGAGAAGACAAAAAAGGAGAAAGTCTCACATTGACGAGGATAATCAACGGGCTATGGAGATGCCCATCAATTGATGTCAACATGAGGAGTAGGGATTGCCATGCAACGGATGCACTAGAGCTATGAATGCTCAACAAAAGAAAACTAGTGGGTGTGCATCCAACTCGCTTGCTCATGAAGACCTAGGGCATTTGAGGAAGCCCGTCGTAGGAATATACAAGCCAAGTTCTATAATGAAAAATTCCCACTAGTATAAAAAGACAACTTATGAGACTCACTATATGAAAAACATGGTGCTACTTTGAAGCACAAGTGTGGAAAAGAGATAGTAGCATTGCCCTTTTTTTGGGCCTTTCCTTTTTTTCTTTTTGCCCTTTCTCTTTTTTTTGATTAGGCAATGCTCTAATAATGATGATCATCACACTTCTATTGATTACAACATAAGGATTACAACTCGAAACTAGAACAAGATATGACTCTATATGAATGCCTCCGGCGGTGTACCGGGATGGTGCAATGAATCAAGAGTGACACGTATGAAAAAATAATGCATGGTGGCTTTGCCACAAATATGATGTCAACTACATGATCATGCAATGGCAATATGACAAAAGTAATATATGTCATGATGATGATTGGGACGGTGGAAAGTTGCATGGCAATATATCTCGGAATGGCTATGGAAATGCCATAATAGGTAGGTATGGTGGCTTTTTTTTGAGAAAGATATAAGGAGGTTTATGTGTGATAGAGTGTATCATATCACGGGGTTTGGATGCACCGGCGAAGTTTGCACCAACTCTCAAGGTGAGAAAGGGCAATGCACGGTACCGAAGAGGCTAGCAATGGCGGAAAGATAAAGTGCGTATAATTCATGGACTCAACATTAGTCAAAAGAACTCATATACTTACTGCAAAAATTTAGAAGTCATCAAAAACCAAGTACTACGCGCATGCTCCTAGGGGGATAGATTCGTAGGAAAAGACCATCGCTCGTCCCCGACCGCCACTCATAAGGATGCACAAGCCAGGTACACTTCATGTTTCAAATTTGTTACACAACTTTAACCATACGTGCATGCTACGGGACTTGCTAACTTCAACACAAGCATTCTTTAAATTCATAATCACCCAACTAGCATGACTCTAATATCACCATCTTCATATCTCAAAACAATTATGAAGCATCAAACTTTTCTTAGTATTCAACACACTCATAAGAAAGTTTCACATATCTTGAATACCAAGTATATTAATATTAAGCAAATTACCATGCTATTAACAACTCTCAAAATAATCTAAGTGAAGTATGAGAGTTCATCTATTTATTCGAAATAAAACTACCACCATGCTCTAAAAGATATAAGTGAAGTACTAGAGCAATAACAAAAACTACTCCGAGAGATATAAGTGAAGATCAATGAGTAGTCGAATAATTATGCAACTATGTGAAGACTCTACCATTTAATAATTTAAGATCTTGATACTTTATTAAAATAGCAAGCAAAGCTAAAGAAAACTACATTGCAAGGATAGCACAACTCATGTGAAGAAGCAAAAACTTAGTCTCAACCGATACTAACCGATAGTTGTTGAAGAAGAAAGGTGGGATGCCTACCGGGGCATCCCCAAGCTTAGATGCTTGAGACTTCTTGAAATATTATCTTGGGGTGTCTTGGGCATCCCCAAGCTTAGATGCTTGAGACTTCTTGAAATGTTATCTTGGGGTGCCTTGGGCATCCCCAAGCTTGAGCTTTTATGTCTCCTTAATTCCTCTCATATCATGGTTTCTCTTTTTATCAAAATCTTCATTCACAACAAACTCAACAAGAACTCGTGAGATAGGTTAGTATAAACCAATGCAAAACCTTATCGTTTTCTACTGTAACAAATCACTAAAATTATTCAACATTGAATACCAAATGCCTCTGCATATTTAATACTCCTATCCTCAAATAAAATCATTAAACAAACAAACATATGCAAACAATGCAAATATAACAGCAATCTGCCAAAACAGTACAGTCTGTAAAGAATGCAAGAGTATCAATACTTTCCTAACTCCAAAAATTATGAACTAAAATTCCCACTGTAATAAATTTATCATATCTCAATATGCAAAAAGATTCAACATTATACCACTCTCTGACTTTCTAGGGAATTTTTGCAACAGCGGTAAACTTTCTGTTTTCAAACAGCAACATGTATACTAGCAAAATAAGCATGGCAAAGGCTATCCTTGACCTTTTTATTGAAAATAAAGATGCAAAACATTATTCTAATTAACAGCAAGAAAATACTAACAAAAGAAAATGATTCTCCAAGCAAAACACATATCATGTGGTGAATAAAAATATAGCTCCAAGTAAAGTTATCGATGAACGAAGACGAAAGAGGGGATGCCTTCCGGGGCATCCCCGAGCTTAGGCTCTTGGTTGTCCTTGAATATTACCTTGGGGTGCCTTGGGCACCCCCAATCTTAGGCTCTTGCCACTCCTTATTCCGTAGTCCATCGAATCTTTACCCAAAACTTGAAAACTTCACAACACAAAACTTAATAGAAAACTCGTAGGCTTCGTTAGTATAAGAAAATAAAACAACCACTTAGGTACTGTAATGAACTCATTCTAAATTCATATTGGTGCAATATCTACTGTACTCTAACTTAACTATGGTTCATACCCTCCGATACTACTCATAGATTCATCAAAATAAGCAAACAACACATAGAAAACAGAATCTGTAAAAAACAGAACAGTCTGTAGTAATCTGTATCAAACGTATACTTCTGGAACTCCAAAAATCCTACCAAATTAGGAAGTCCTAGGAAATTCGTGTACCAATCCAGAGAAAAAAGAATCAGATCAGAAGCACGTTTCTGTGAATTAACAAAACTAATTTACTGGGTGAAAAAGTTTCTGATTTTCAGCAGGATCAACACAACTATCACCGTAAGCCATCCTAAAGGTCTTACTTGGCACTTTATTGAAACAAGAGCTATAAAACATGATTAATACAGTAGCATAATCATGTGAACACACAAAAACAGTAAGGATAAAAATTGGGTTGTCTCCCAACAAGCGCTTTTCTTTAATGCCTTTCTAGCTAGGCATGATGATGGCAATGATGCTCACAAAAAAAAGATAAGAATTGAAACATAACAGGAGCATCATGAAGCATATGACTAGCACATTTAAGCCTAACACACTTCCTATGCATAGGGATTTTGTGAGCAAACAACTTACGGGAACAATAATCAACAAGCATAGGAAGGTAAAACAAGCATAACTTCAAGATTTTAAGCACATAGAGAGGAAACTTGATATTATTGCAATTCCTACAAGCATATGTTCCTCCCTCATAATAATTTTCAGTAGCATCATGAATAAATTCAACAATATAACCAGCACCTAAAGCATTCTTTTCATGATCTACAAGCATAGAAAATTTACTACTCTCCTCATAAGCAAAATTCTTCTCATGAATAGTAGTGGGAGCAAACTCAACAAAATAACTATCATATGATTGAAAATTAAGATCAAGATGACAAGTTTCATGGTTATCATTATTCTTTAAAGCATACGTGTCATCACAATAATCATCATAGATAGGAGGCATGCTTTCATCATAGTAAATTTGCTCATCAAAGCTTGGGGGACAAAAAATATCATCTTCATCAAACACAGCTTCCCCAAGCTTGTGGCTTTGCATATCATTAGCACCATGGATATTCAAGGAATTCATACTAACAACATTGCGATCATACTCATCATTCACATATTTCATGCCAAGCATTCTATGTAATTCTTCTTCTAGCACTTCAGCACAATTTTCCTTTCCATCATTCTCATGAAAGATATTAAAAAGACGAAGCGTATGAGACAAACTCAATTCCATTTTTTTGTAGTTTTCTTTTATAAACTAAACTAGTGATAAAACAAGAAACAAAAAGACTCGATTGCAAGATCTAAAGATATACCTTCAAGCACTCACCTCCCCGGCAACGGCGCCAGAAAAGAGCTTGATGTCTACTACGCAACCTTCTCCTTGTAGATGTTGTTGGGCCTGTAAGTGCACAGGTTTGTAGGACAGTAGCAAATTTCCCTCAAGTGGATGACCTAAGGTTTATCAATCCGTGGGAGGCGTAGGATGAAGATGGTCTCTCTCAAGCAACCCTGCAACCAAATAACAAAGAGTCTGTTGTGTCCCCAACACACCCAATACAATGGTAAATTGTATAGGTGCACTAGTTCGGCGAAGAGATGGTGATACAAGTGCAATATGGATGGTAGATAAAGATATTTGTAATCTTAAAATATAAAACAGCAAGGTAACAAGTGGTAAAAGTGAGCGTAAGCGGTATTGCAATGATAGGAAACAAGGCCTAGGGTTCATACTTTCACTAGTGAAAGTTCTCTCAACAATAATAACATATATAGATCATATAACAAGCCCTCAACATGCAACAAAGAGTCACTCCGAAGCCACTAATAGCGGAGAACAAACGTAGAGATTATGGTAGGGTACGAAACCACCTCAAAGTTATTCTTTCGGATCGATCTATAAAAGAGTTCGTACTAGAATAACACCTTAAGATACAAATCAACCAAAACCCTAATGTCACCTAGATACTCCATTGTCACCTCAAGTATCCATGGGCATGATTATACGATATGCATCACACAATCTCAGATTCATCCAACCAACACAAAGTACTTCAAAGAGTGCCCCAAAGTTTCTATCGGAGAGTCAAGAACATGTGCCAACCCCTATGCATAGGTTCCCAATGTCACGAAACCCGCAAGTTGATCACCAAAACATACATCAAGTGGCACATGATATCCCATTGTCACCACAGATAATCACGGCAAGACATATATCAAGTGTTCTCATAAAAGACTCAATCTGATAAGATAACTTCAAAGGGGAAACTCAATTCATCACAAGACAGTAGAGGGGGAGAAACATCGTAAGATCCAACTACAATAGCAAAGCTCAGGATACATCAAGATCGTGCCATAGAGGGAACACGAGAGAGAAAGATCAAACACATAGCTACTGGTACATACCCTCAGCCCCGAGGGTGAACTACTCCCTCCTCATCATGGATAGCGTCGGGATGATGAAGATGGCCACCGGTGATGGGTTCCCCCTCCGGCAGGGTGCCGAAACGGGCTCTCAAGAGGTTTTTGGTGGCTACAGAGGCTTGCGGCGGCGGAACTCCCGATCTATCTTCTGTTCTGGAAGTTTTATGATACGTAGGTATATATGGGTGCAGGGAGTACGTCGGTGGAGCTACGGGGGCCCCACGAGGCCGGGGGGCACGCCCTAGGGGGGTGGGCGCGCCCCCCACCCTCGTGAGCACCTCCCGTATCTTCTGACATGGGGTCCAAGTCCATCAGGTGGGTTTCCTTCCAAAAATAACTTCTCCAGTTGATTTCGTTCCGTTTTGACTCTGTCTGATATTCCTTTTCCTCGAAACACTAAAATAGGCATAAAACAGCAAATCTGGGTTGGGCCTCCGGTTAATAGGTTAGTCCCAAAAATAATATAAAAGTGGATAATAAAGCCCAATATTGCCCAAAATAGTAGATAAAGTAGCATGGAGCAATCAAAAATTATAGATACGTTGGAGACGTATCACAGAGCCGTCGTCGTATGAGTCGCCATTGTCGGCCCCTTCGGCGAAAAGATGGCCACAGGTCTGGATCCGGGTCGCGGACAGTCCCGCCTCGTTTCCAAGTCAACTTCGATGCCGCCTCACAGTCGTCGTCTTCACAACCATGAGCCGCCCGTTACTACGCTGTGGTCGAACTACCATGGACCATCTACAACACAAACTCAAGCAGCTACGGCCTCCTGCCATGTCGCCGTTTCAAACTATTACGTTTGTTTTCTGAAGCTCGTCGGTTTATGTTTCAGTCATAATCTGCGTGGATATCCTGATGATGAGGAAAACAAATAGAGGTCTGCTACACATGCACGTGAGGATAAAAGCAACATTGGGGCAGAAGCAAAGTTCCATCAGTCACTCCTGCCACTGTTCACGTGAAAGATTTCATGATCAAGTAAGTTGCGGTCAAAAGAAGCTATATACAGAGACCACATTCATCCTGGGCACTTGAAGACAGGAGAATCAGTATTATTGCTCCTCTCAACACGGCATGATTTCCAAGGAACCAAATGAGACGTGTTGGCAGATTTCAGTCTCCAATCGTTGTCTTCACACACATCAGAGTAATTCTTCTGTCAAAAGCCAAAGCGGTGTTATGCATTATCCAGCACGGTCATCCAACAAAAAATACCAGGTGCTATTTTTTTTATGAATTTCATCAATACATGTTTTATTCTTTTAAGAGAAATTACTTTGGGTTCATGGTATTTCTCTCGCAGGACCACTATTTATTACAAAGGTGTCGCAAAGGGGTGTGTGCCAAACATTATCTTTGCACTAGCATTTATCCATGTTGTGCTGCTCGATGAATATGTGTGCAAATCGCCGCCCCTGCTACATCAAACATGACGTGGTTGAGTCGCTCGTCCGCGCTGGCAATTGACTCGCCCGTCCGCACTGTCTCACACTACCGCGAATGGCTCACCCGTGATTGGTTTCAGCTTCACCATGGTGATCATCAGCTCCGCGGTGGATAATTACTGGCCTGACATATCAGGTGAAATTCATCCAGTATATTGTATATTGTTTTCTTTAAAAGAGCAACTACTTTGGCTTGCAAGTTGTCCCATGCAAGACTCAAACCGGTCTATATCATGGTCAACTGTGGAGAATCTCAAGTCAATTCATTGAATCTTCTTAAGACTCGGGGGCTACGATAACATGGGCATAGCTCAATAAATGTTGCCAGTTTAAAGGCCGTCCAAAAAAGTTCTGGCTCAAGAAGAATGTATCTCTCGCAAAGCTTGAGGTCTCAGGAAAAATTAACCAAAGAGAACATAGCTGTCGGTACCCTCTTGATCGGCAATGCCAAAGCCACTGGGGGCTACATGATCATGTTCGAATCCTAGCTTAACCCCTTTGGAACGGTTTATTGATCGTATTCAAATCAGAAGCCTTGAATTTCTTTTTGTCTAGATTAAGTTTTTTGAACACAATCTTTTGGGTTTTGGGACTTTTTGCTCATATCTGAAGCATATATGTGGTTTCGATTAACCCAGCTTGACTTTGGACGAGACAATCATAAACATTTGGAAGTTCAATACGATTCAATATCACAGGAACCGGTTTTTCAAACCCAGTTATATTATTCAAATCTTTAATAGCCAACATGGCTGGTTTTTATTATGGTTATCAACAACCAATATTACGATTGAGGTTTTCAAAGTCGCTTCAGCGCAATGGATATTATTTTATCAATGGATATAATTTATTCTATAATGGAAGGAATAGTCCCGAATCGCTGCAGGCTTACGACCCGGCACTTGGGGGCTACATTATTCAAGTTGAGATTACATCAAATGTGCAAGTCTCATGCGCTGCAAGCATGCACCATGACACTTGGGGGCTAATGCAAAGTCATTTTTACTGGCCTTATTGAAGACTTGACTCATCATATCATAATGAGCCGACCCTTGGGTGCTACACATTGTTGTTCAAGTATACATGATCATATCTACAAAGTCCCTGCTCATTATTGCATAATGACCCGGTCCTTGGGGGCTACACTGGTTGAAGTTTTTATGAGCATAAAGCAATTTCAAGTCCCGGGTTACTGCAAGTATGACAACCCGGCACTTGGGGGCTACATATGTGGAATACTCAGTTTGGACTAGTGATTGAGATAAACAACATGGATTTCTTCAAAGTGATAATATTTTTGTTGAAGCAAGTCTTAAATCATTACTTTGTTCTGCTCAAGACTTGGGGGCTACAGGTAATATGGATATGAGGGGGAGAAATTTTCAAAATTCTTAGTTTTGACCCGGCATCGGCAACAATTATGACTTGGCATCATCTATTTATAAACCCGTCTTTCTCTGTGAGAAACCAACGTCAGCAAATTGATTATGAAGTTGGCTCATTGACCCAGATTTTCGAAGGAGGAAATAACAAGGAGTTAAGGATGACCAGGTGCCGGCTTACAAGAATATTTAACCCGGAGCATAACCTGTTAAAATTGTTCTTGTGTTTTGTTTATAGGATCAGTTTAACATGGATGAATCCAAATTAAACTGGGGGCTAATGTCGGGGATATACCCCGCGGTATGACCCGGCCGGAGATATGACCCGGCTGGGACTTGATGTTTCATTGGAGACCCGGCAGATTATAAGCCGGCGGGAATAGTTAAGCATTGTAAGCCGGCAGACACAGTCATATAACCCGGCAGACACAGTCATGTAACCCGGCAGACACAGTCATATAAGCCGGACAGTTAAGTCGGCAGATGTTAAGCCAGATGGTAAGTCAGATCGTAAGCCAGACCGTAAGCCAGATTGTAAGCCAGATGGTAAGCCAGATCGTAAGCCAGACCGTAAGTCAGATTGTAAGCCAGATTGTAAGAAGCCCAAGACGTTAAGAAGCCCATGGTGAGAAGCCCATGGTAAGACGTCAAAATAGGTTAAGTCTTAAGTCCGAGTTGGACTCTACATGTAACCAGCCCCTTCAGCTTATATAAGGAGGGGCGGGGCACCCCAAGAGGAGAGGTTGAATAAGGGCTAGGTTAGACATGACTAGGAGAGCCGGCTTACGGCAACTCCTCTCATGAGCATAATGAGACCTAGCCACAAACAACATGTAGGGTTCTTACCAGATGTTGTTTCCCGGGGCCCGAAGCTGTCTAAACTCTTGTCTTGTGTTGCGTCTCTCGATTCCGCTCAACCCCTCTCAAGCTACCACATAGATGCATTGGCCTCACGATTAAGTCCTCACACTAGGACATCTGACGTGACAATTCCATGACACTATGTTTTATATGTGTTCCTAGAGAAAACTAAGTTGAAAGATGATAGTAGCAATGATACGGACTGGGTCCATGATCTGAGGTTTATCCTCATTGCTACATAGGAGAATTATGTCCTTGATGCACCGCTAGGTGACAGACCTATAGCAGGAGCAGATGCAGACGTTATGAACGTTTGGCTAGCTCAATGTGATGACTACTTGACAGTTTAGTGCACCATGCTTAACGGCTTAGAATCGGGACTTCAAAGATGTTTTGAACGTCATGGACCATATGAGATGTTCCAGGAGTTGAAGTTAATTTTTCAAGCAAATACCCAAGTTGAGAGATATAAAGTCTCCAACAAGTTCTATAGCTAAAAGATGGAGGAGAATTGCTCAACTAGTGAGCATATGCTCAGATTGTCTGGGTACTACAATCGCTTGAATCAAGTGGGAGTTATTCTTCCGAATAAGATAGTGATTGACATAGTTCTCTAGTCACCATCACCAGGTTAGTAGAACTTCGTGATGAACTATAGTATGCAAGGGATGACGAAAACGATTCCCGAGCTCTTCGTGATGGTGAAATTAACAAAGGTAGAAATCAAGAAAGAACATCAAGTGTTGATGATTGACAAGATCACTAGTTTCAGTAAAAGGGCAAAGGGAAAGAAAGGGAACTTCAAGTAAAATGACAAGCAAGATGTCACTCCCGCGAGGAAACCCAAAACTGGACCAAAGCCTGAAACTGAGTGCTTCTACTGCAAAGGAAATGGTCACTGGAAGCGGAAATACCCTGAATATTTGGTGGATAAGAAGGATGGTGAACAAGGGTATATTTGATATACAGGTTATTGATGTGTACCTTACTAGTGTTTATAGTAGCCCCTGGGTATTTGATACTTGTTTGGTTGCTAAGATTAGTAACTCGAAATAAGAGTTACAGAATAAACAGGGACTAGTTGAGGGTGAAGTGACGATGAGTGTTGGAAGTAGTTCCAAGATTGATATGATCATCATCGCACACTCCCTATACTTTCAGGATTAGTGTTAAACCTAAATAAATGTTATTTGGCATTTGCGTTGAGCATGAATATGATTTGATCATGTTTATTGCAATACAGTTATTCATTTAAAGTCAGAGAATAATTGTTGTTCTGTTTACATGAATAAAACCATCGATGTTCATACACCCAATGAAAATAGTTTGTTGGATCTCGATCGTAGTGATTCACATATTCATAATATTGAAGTCAAAAGATGCAAAGTTAATAATGATAGTGCAACTTATTTGTGGCACTGCTGTTTAGGTCATATTGGTGTAAAGCGCATGAAGAAACTCCATGTTGATGGAATTTTTGAATCACTTGATGCTTGCGAACCATGCCTTATGGGCAAGATGACTAAGACTCCGTTCTCCGGAACAATGGAGCGAGCAACAGACTTATTGGAAATAATACATACTGATGTATGTGATCCGATGAGTGTTGAAGCTCGCGGCGGGTATCGTTATTTTCTGACCTTCACAAATGATTTGAGCAGATATGGGTATATCTACTTGATGAAACATAAGTCTGAAACGTTTGAAAAGTTCAAAGAATTTCAGAGTGAAGTGGAAAATTATCGTAACAAGAAAACAAAGTTTCTACAATCTGATCGTCGAGGAGAATATTTGAGTTACGAGTTTGGTCTTCATTTGAAACAATGCGGAATAGTTTCGCAACTCACGCCACCCGGAACACCACAGAGTAATGGTGTGTCCGAACGTTGTAACCGCACTTTATTGGATATGGTGCGATCTATGATGTATCTTACCGATTTACCACTATCGTTTTGGGGTAATGCATTAGAGACAGTTGCATTCACTTTAAATAGGGCACCATCAAAATCTGTTGAGATGACGCCTTATGAATTGTGGTTTGGCAAGAAACCGAAGTTGTCATTTCTTAAAGTTTGGGGCAGCGATGCTTATGTGAAAAGTTTCAACCTGATAAGCTCGAACCCAAATCGGAGAAGTGCGTCTTCATAGAATACCCAAAGGAATTTGTTGGGTACACCTTCTATCACAGATCCGAAGGCAAAATATTCGTTGCTAAGATGGATCCTTTCTAGAGAAGGAGTTTCTCTCGAAAGAAGTGAGTGGGAGGAAATAGAGCTTGATAAGGTTACTGTACCTTCTCCCGAATTGGAAAGTAGTTCATCATAGAAATCAGTTCTAGTGATTGCTACACCAATTAGTGAGGAAGCTAATGATGATGATCATGAAACTTCAGATCAACTTACTACAGAACCTCGTAGGTCTTCTAGAGTACGGTCCGCACCAGTGTGGTACGGTAATCCTATTCTGGAAGTCATGTTACTAGACCATGATAAATCTACGAACCATGAGGAAGCGATGATGAGCCCAGATTCCGCGAAATGGCTTGAGGCCATGAAATCTGAGATGGGATCCATGTATGAGAACAAAGTGTGGACTTTGGTGGAGTTTCCCGATGATCGGCAAGCCATATTGTATAAATGGATCTTCAAGAGGAAGACAGACGTTGATAGTAGTGTTACTATCTAAAAAGCTCGACTTGTCGCAAAAAGTTTTTCAACAAGTTCAAGGTGTTGAATACGATGAGATTTTCTCACTCGTATCGATGCTTAAGTCTGTCTGAATCATATTAGCAATTGCCACATTTTATGAAATCTGGCAAATGGATGTCAAAACTGCATTCCTTAATGGATTTATTAAAGGAGAGTTGTATATGATGCAACCAAAAGGTTTTGTCAATCCTAAAGATGCTAACAAAATGTGCAAGCTCCAGCGAGTAAGACCGATCCCAAATAAATAGAGTTTCCGACGTTAGGAGGAATTCCCTTTAATAGCAAAGCATGATTTCAAAGGATCGGTGATCCATCTATGGACTGGTGCAAGCATCTCGGAGTTGGAATATACACTTTGATGAGTTGATCAAAGCATATGGTTTTATACAGACTTTTGGATAAAGACCTGTATTTACAAGAAAGTGAGCGTGAGCTCTGTAGCATTTCTAAAACTATATGTAGATGACATATTGTTGATTGGAAATGATATAGAAATTCTGGATAGCATAAAAGGATACTTGAATAAGAGATTTTTCAAAGAAAGACCTCGGTAAAGCTGCTTACACATTGAGCATCAAGATCTATAGAGATAAATCAAGACGCTTGATAAGATTTTTCAATGAGTACATACCTTGATAATATTTTGAAGTAATTCAAAATGGAACAGTCAAAGAAGGAGTTCTTGCCTGTGTTGCAAGGTCTGAAGTTGAGTAAGACTCAAAACCCGACTATGGCAGAAAATGGAAAGAGGATGAAAAGTTATTCCCTATACCTCAGTCATAGGTTCTATAAAGTATGCTATGATGTGAACTAGACCTATTGTATACCTTGCTCGGAGTTGAGCAAGGGAGTACAATTATGATCTAGGAGTAGATCACTGGACAACGGTCAAGAATAATAATGAGGACTAAGGAGATGTTTCTTGATTATGGAGGTGATAAAAGAGTTCGTCGTAAAGAGTTACATCGGTGCAAGCTTTTACACTGATCCAGATGACTCTAAGTCTCAATCTGGATACATATTGAAAGTGGGAGCAATTAGCTAGAGTAGCTCCGTGCAGAGCATTGTAGACATAGAATATTTGCAAAATACATACGGCTCTGAATGTGACAGACCCGTTGACTAAACTTCTCTCACGAGCAAAACATGATCATACCTTAGTAGTCTTTGGGTGTTAATCACATAGCAATGTGAACTATATTATTGACTCTAGTAAACCCTTTGGGTGTTGGTCACATGACGATGTGAACTATGGGTGTTTATCATATACAGATGTGAATATTGGTGTTAAATCACATGATGATGTGAACTAGATTATTGACTCTACTGCAAGTGGGAGACTGAAGGAAATATGCCCTAGAGGCAATAATAAAGTTATTATTTATTTCCTTATTTCATGATAAATGTGTATTATTCATGCTAGAATTGTATTAACTGGAAACTTGATACATGTGTGAATACATAGACAAACATAGTGTCACTAGTATGCCTCTACTTGACTAGCTCGTTGAATCAAAGATGGTTAAGTTTCCTAGCCATAGACATGAGTTGTCATTTGATTAATGGGATCACATCATTAGAAGAATGATGTGATTGACTTGACCCATTCCGTTAGCTTAGCACTTGATCGTTTAGTATGTTGCTATTGCTTTCTTCATGACTTATACATGTTCCTATGACTATGAGATTATGCAACTCCCGTTTACCGGAGGAACACTTTCTGTGCTACCAAACGTCACAATGTAACTGGGTGATTATATAGGTGCTCTACAGGTGTCTCTGAAGGAAATATGCCCTAGAGGCAATAATAAAGTTATTATTTATTTCCTTATATCATGATAAATGTTTATTATTCATGCTAGAATTGTATTAACCGGAAACATAATACATGTGTGAATACATAGACAAACATATAGTCACTAGTATGCCTCTACTTGACTAGCTCATTAATCAAAGATGGTTATGTTTCCTAACCATAGACATGTGTTGTCATTTGATTAATGAGATCACATCATTAGGAGAATAATGTGATTGACATGACCCATCCCGTTAGCTTAGCACTTGATCGTTTAGTATTCTGCTATTGCTTTCTTCATGACTTATACATGTTCCTGTAACTATGAGAATTATGCAACTCCCGTTTACCGGAGGAACATTTTGGGTACTACCAAACGTCACAACGTAACTGGGTGATTATAAAGGAGTACTACAGGTGTCTCCGAAGGTACATGTTGAGTTGGCGTATTTCAAGATTAGGTTTTGTCACTCCGATTGTCGGAGAGGTATCTCTGGGCCCTCTCGGTAATACTCATCACTTAAGCCTTGCAAGCATTATAACTAATAAGTTAGTTATGAGATGACATATTACAGAACGAGTAAAGAGACTTGCCGGTAACGAGATTGAACTAGGTATTGGATACCGACGATCAAATCTCGGGCAAGTAACATATCGATGACAAAGGGAACAACATATGTTGTTATGCGGTTTGACCGATAAAGATCTTCGTAGAATATGTAGGAACCAATATGGGCATCCAGGTCCCGCTATTGGTTATTGACCGAGAATGGTTCTAGGTCATGTCTACATAGTTCTCGAACCCGTAGGGTCCGCACGCTTAACGTTACGATGATAGTTTTATTATGAGTTTATAAGTTTTGATGTACCGAAGTTTGTTCGGAGTCCCGGATGTGATCACGGACATGACGAGGAGTCTCGAAATGGTCGAGACATAAAGATTGATATATTGGACGACTATATTCGGACACCGGAAGAGTTCCGGGTGATTTCGGAGAAAACCGGAGTGCCGGAGGGGTTACCGGAACCCCCCGGGGAAGTATTGGGCCTTAGTGGGCCTGAGGGGAGAGAGAGGGCAGCAGCCCAGGAGGTGGCGCGCCCCCTCCCTTGGGGAGTCCGAATTGGACTAGGGGAGGGGGGCACGGCCCCTCTTTCCCTCTCCCTCTCCCTCTCTTTCCTTCCCCCCTTCCTCCTTCCTAGTTGGACTAGGAAAGGGGAGTCCTACTCCCACAAGGAGGAGAACTCCCCCCTCCTTGGCGCGCCCCAAGGGCCGGCCGGCCTCCCCCCTTGCTCCTTTATATACGGGGGCGAGGGGCACCCCAAAGACACACAAGTTGATCTACGGATCGTTCCTTAGCCGTGTGCGGTGCCCCCTTCCACTATATTCCACCTCGGTCATATCGTCGCGAAGCTTAGGCGAAGCCCTACGCCGGTAGAACATCAACATCGTCACCATGCCGTCGTGCTGACGGAACTCATCTCCGGAGCTCGGCTGGATCGGAGGCCGGAGATCGTCATCGAGCTGAACGTGTGCTGAACTCGGAGGCCCCGTACGTTTGGTGCTTGGATCGGTCGGATCATGAAGACGTACGACTACATCAACCGTGTTGTTATAATGCTTCCTCTAACGGTCTACGAGGGTACGTGGACATACACTCTCCCCTCTCGTTGATATGCCATCAACATCATCTTGAGTGTGCGTAGGAAATTTTTTGAAATTACTACGATACCCAACAGTGGTATCAGAGCCTAGGTTTTATGCATTGATGTTATATGCACAAGTAGAACACAAGTGAGTTGTGGGCGATATAAGTCATACTGCTTACCAGCATGTCATACTTTGGTTCAGCGGCATTGTGAGATGAAGCGGCCCGGACCGACATTACGCGTATGCTTACGCGAGACTGGTTTCACCGCTACGAGCACTCGTTGCTTAAAGGTGACCGGCGGGTGTCTGTCTCTCTCACTTTAGTTGAACCGAGTATGGCTACGCCCGGTCCTTGCGAAGGTTAAAACAGCACCAACTTGACAAACTATCGTTGTGGTTTTGATGCGTAGGTAAGAACGGTTCTTGCTAAGCCCGTAGCAGCCACGTAAAATTTGCAACAACAAAGTAGAGGACGTCTAACTTGTTTTTGCAGGGTATGTTGTGATGTGATATGACCAAGACGTGATGCTATATTTTATTGTATGAGATGATCATGTTTTGTAACCGAAGTTATCGGCAACTGGCAGGAGCCATATGGTTGTCGCTTTATTGTATGAAATGCAAATGCCCTGTAATTGCTTTACTTTATCACTAAGCGGTAGCGATAGTCGTAGAAGCAATAGATGGCGTTGACGACAACAATGCTACGATGGAGATCAAGGTGTCGCGCCGATGACGATGGTGATCATGACGGTGCTTCGAAGATGGAGATCACAAGCACAAGATGATGATGGCCATATCATATCACTTATATTGATTGCATGTGATGTTTATCCTTTATGCATCTTATCTTGCTTTGATTGACGGTAGCATTTTAAGATGATCTCTCACTAATTATCAAGAAGTGTTCTCCCTGAGTATGCACCGTTGCGAAAGTTCTTCGTGCTGAGACACCACGTGATGATCGGGTGTGATAGGCTCTATGTTCAAATACAACGGGTGCAAAACAGTTGCACACGCGGAATACTCAGGTTATACTTGACGAGCCTAGCATATACAGATATGGCCTCGGAACACGGAGACCGAAAGGTCGAGCGTGAATCATATAGTAGATATGATCAACATAGCGATGTTCACCATTGAAACTACTCCATCTCACGTGATGATCGGACATGGTTTGGTTGATTTGGATCACGTAATTACTTAGATGACTAGAGAGATGTCTGTCTAAGTGGGAGTTCTTAAGTAATATGATTAATTGAACTTAAATTTATCATGAACTTAGTCCTGGTAGTATTTTGCAAATTATGTTGTAGATCAATAGCTTGCGTTGTTGCTTTCATATGTTTATTTTGATATGTTCCTAGAGAAAATTATGTTGAAAATATTAGTAGCAATGATGCGGATTTGATCCATGATCTGAGGTTTATCCTCATTGCTGCGCAAAAGAATTATGTCCTTGATGCACCGCTAGGTGACAAACCTATTGCAGGAGCAGATGCAGACGTTATGAACATTTGGCTAGCTCAATATGATGACTACTTGATAGTTTAGTGCACCATGCTTAGCGGCTTAGAATCGGGACTTCAAAGACGTTTTGAACGTCATGGACCATATGAGATGTTCCAGGAATTGAAGTTAATATTTCAAGCAAATACCCGAGTTGAGAGATATGAAGTCTCCAACAAGTTCTATAGCTAAAGGATGGAGGAGAATCGCTCAACTAGTGAGCAAGTGCTCAGATTGTCTGGGTACTACAATCGCTTGAATCAAGTGGGAGTTAATCTTCCAGATAAGACAGTGATTGACAGAATTCTCTAGTCACCATCACCAAGTTAGTAGAACTTCGTGATGAACTATAGTATGCAAGGGATGACGAGAATGATTCCCGAGCTCTTCGTGATGTTGAAATCGACGAAGGTAGAAATCAAGAAAAACATCAAGTGTTGATGGTAGACAAGACCACTAGTTTCAAGAAAAGGGCAAAGGGAAGAAGGGGAACTTCAAGAAGAACGGCAAACGAGTTGCTGCTCAAGTGAACAAGCCCACGTCTGGTCCTAAGCCTGAGACTAAGTGCTTCTACTGCAAAGGGATTGGTCACTGGAAGCGGAATTACCCCAAGTGATTGGCGGATAAGAAAGATGGCAAAGTGAACATAAGTATATTGGATATACATGTTATTGATGTGTACTTCACTAGTGTTTATAGCAACCCCTCAGTATTTGGTACTAGTTCAGTTGCTAAGATTAGTAACTCGAAATGGGAGTTGTAGAATAAACAAAGACTAGTTGAAGGGGAAGTGACGATGAGTGTTGGAAGTAGTTCCAAGATTGATATGATCATCATCGCACACTCCCTATACTTTCGGGATTAGTGTTGAAACTAAATAAGTGTTATTTGGTGTTTGCGTTGAGCATGAATATGATTTGATCATGTTTATTGCAATACGGTTATTCATTTAAGTAAGAGAATAAACTGTTGTGCTGTTTACATGAATAAAACCTTATATGGTTACACACCCAATGAAAATGGTTCATTGGATCTCGATCATAGTGATACACATATTCATAATATTGAAACCAAAAGATGCAAAGTTAATAATGATAGTGCAACTTATTTGTGGCACTGCCGTTTGGGTCATATCGGTGTAAAGCGCATGAAGATACTCCATAAAGATGGATTTTCGGAATCACTTGGTTATGAATCATTTGATGCTTGCGAATCGTGCCTTTTGAGCAAGATGACTAAAACTCTGTTCTCCGGAACAATGGAACGTGCTACTGACTTATTGGAAATAATACATACCGATGTATGCGATCCAATGAGTGTTGATGCTCGTGGCAAGTATCGTTATTTTCTGACCTTCACAAGATGATTTGAGAAGATATGGGTATATCTACTTGATGAAACATAAGTCTGAAATAGTTCAAAGGTTCAAAGAATTTCAGAGTGAAGTGGAGAATCATCATAACAAGAAAATAAACTTTCTGTGATTTGATCGCGGAGACAAATATTTGAGTTACGAGTTTGGTCTTCAATTAAAACAATGTGGAATAGTTTCACAGCTCACGCCACCTGGGACACCACAACGTTATGGTGTGTCCGAACGTCGTAACCGCACTTTACTGGATATGGTGCAATCTATGATGTCTCTTATCGGTTTTACCACTATCGTTTTGGGGTTGTGCATTAGAGACAGCTGCATTCACGTTTAAAAAAGGGCACCATCTAAATCCGTTGAGACGACACCGTATGAACTATGGTTTAGCAGTAAACCTAAGCTGTCATTTCTTAAAAGTTTGGAGTTGCGATGCTTATATGAAAAAGGTTTTCAACCTGATAAGCTTGAACCCAAATCGGAGAAGTGCGTCTTCATAGGATACCCAAAGGTAACTATTGGGTAGACCTTCTATCACAGATCCGAAGGCAAGTTATTCGTTGCTAAAATGGATCCTTTCTAGAGAAGAAGTTTCTCTCGAAAGAAGTGAGTGGGAGGAAAGTAGAACTTGATGAGGTAACTGTACCTTCTCCTGAATTGGAAAATAGTTCATCACTGAAATCAGTTCCAGTGATTCTTATACCAATTAGTGAGGAAGCTAATGATGATGATCATGAAACTTCAGATCAAGTTACTACAGAACCTCGTAGGCCTTCCAGAGTACGGTCCGCACCAGAGTGGTACGGTAATCCTGTTCTAGAAGTCATGTTACTAGACCATGATGAACCTACGAACTATGAGGAAGCGATGATGAGCCCAGATTCCACGAAATGGCTTGAGGCCATAAAATCTGAGATATGATCCATGTATGAGAACAAAGTATGGACTTTGATTGACTTGCTAAATGATCAGCAAGCCATGTTAAATAAATGGATCTTCAAGAGGAAGACGGACACTGATAGTAGTGTTACTATCTACTAAGCTCGACTTGTTGCGAAAGGTTTTCAACAAGTTCAAAGTGTTGAATACGATGAGATTTTCTCACTCGTATCGAAACTTAAGTCTGTCCGAATCATGTTAGCAGTTGCCACATTTTATGAAATCTGGCAAATGGATGTCAAAACTGCATTCCTTAATGAATTTATTAAAGAAGAGTTGTATATGATGCAACCAGAAGGTTTTGTCAATCCTAAAGATGTTAACAAAGTGTGCAAGCTCCAGCGATCCATCTGTGGACTGGTGCAAGCATCTCGGAGTTGGAATATACGCTTTGATGAGTTGATCAAAGCATATGGTTTTATACAGACTTTTGAAGAAGCCTGTATTTACAATAAAGTGAGTGGGAGCACTACAGCATTTCTAATAAGTATATGTGAATGACATATTGTTGATCGGAAATAATGTATAATTATTCTGCAAAGCATAAAGGAGTGTTTGAAAGGAGTTTTTCAAAGAAAGACCTCGGCGAAGCTACTTACACATTGAGCATCAAGATCTATATAGATAGATCAAGACACTTGATAAGATTTTTCAATGAGTACATACCTTGATAAATTTTTGAAATAGTTCAAAATGGAACAGTCAAAGAAGGAGTTCTTGCCTGTGTTGCAAGGTGTGAAGTTGAGTAAGACTCAAGACCCGACCATGGCAGAAAATAGAAAGAGAATGAAAAGTCATTCCCTATGCCTTAGTCATAGGTTCTATAAAGTATGCTATGTACCAGACCTATTGTATACCTAGCTCTTTATTTGGCAAGGGAGTACAATAGTGATCTAGGAGTAGATCACTCGACATTGGTCAAGAATATCCTTAGTAAGGACTAAGGAAATATTTCTCGATAATGGAAGTGATAAAAGAGCTCGTCGTAAAAGGTTACATCGATGCAAGCTTTTACACCAATCCAGATGACTCTAAGTCTCAATCTGGATACATATTAATAGTGGGAGCAATTAGCTAGAGTAGCTCCGTGCAAAGCATTGTGGACATAGAATATTTGCAAAATACATATGGCTCTGAATATGACAGACCCGTTGACTAAACTTCTCTCACGAGCAAAACATGATCATACCTTAGTACTCTTTGGGTGTTAATCACATAGCAATGTGAACTAGATTATTGACTCTAGTAAACCCTTTGGGTGTTGGTCACATGACGATGTGAACTCTGGGTGTTAATCATATACAGATATGAATATTGGTGTTAAATCACATGATGATGTGAACTAGATTATTGACTCTAGTGCAAGTGGGAGACTGAAGGAAATATGCCCTAGAGGCAATAATAAAGTTATTATTTATTTCCTTATATCATGATAAATGTTTATTATTCATGCTAGAATTGTATTAACCGGAAACATAATACATGTGTGAATACATAGACAAACATATAGTCACTAGTATGCCTCTACTTGACTAGCTCATTAATCAAAGATGGTTATGTTTCCTAACCATAGACATGTGTTGTCATTTGATTAATGAGATCACATCATTAGGAGAATAATGTGATTGACATGACCCATCCCGTTAGCTTAGCACTTGATCGTTTAGTATTCTGCTATTGCTTTCTTCATGACTTATACATGTTCCTGTAACTATGAGAATTATGCAACTCCCGTTTACCGGAGGAACATTTTGGGTACTACCAAACGTCACAACGTAACTGGGTGATTATAAAGGAGTACTACAGGTGTCTCCGAAGGTACATGTTGAGTTGGCGTATTTCAAGATTAGGTTTTGTCACTCCGATTGTCGGAGAGGTATCTCTGGGCCCTCTCGATAATACTCATCACTTAAGCCTTGCAAGCATTATAACTAATAAGTTAGTTATGAGATGACATATTACAGAATGATTAAAGAGACTTGCCGGTAACGAGATTGAACTAGGTATTGGATACCGACGATCAAATCTCGGGCAAGTAACATACCGATGACAAAGGGAACAACATATGTTGTTATGCGGTTTGACCGATAAAGATCTTCGTAGAATATGTAGGAACCAATATGGGCATCCAGGTCCCGCTATTGGTTATTGACCGAGAATGGTTCTAGGTCATGTCTACATAGTTCTCGAACCCGTAGGGTCCGCACGCTTAACGTTACGATGACAGTTTTATTATGAGTTTATAAGTTTTGATGTACCGAAGTTTGTTCGGAGTCCCGGATGTGATCACGGACATGACGAGGAGTCTCGAAATGGTCGAGACATAAAGATTGATATATTGGACGACTATATTCGGACACCGGAAGAGTTCCGGGTGATTTCAGAGAAACCGGAGTGCGGGAGGGGTTACCGGAACCCCCCGGGGAAGTATTGGGCCTTAGTGGGCCTGAGGGGAGAGAGAGGGCAGCAGCCCAGGAGGTGGCGCGCCCCCTCCCTTGGGGAGTCCGAATTGGACTAGGGGAGGGGGGCGCGGCCCCTCTTTCCCTCTCCCTCTCCCTCTCTTTCCTTCCCCCCTTCCTACTTCCTAGTTGGACTAGGAAAGGGGAGTCCTACTCCCACAAGGAGGAGGACTCCCCCCTCCTTGGCGCGCCCCAAGGGCCGGCCGGCCTCCCCCCTTGCTCCTTTATATACGGGGGCGGGGGGCACCCCAAAGACACACAAGTTGATCTACGGATCGTTCCTTAGCCGTGTGCGGTGCCCCCTTCCACCATATTCCACCTCGGTCATATCGTCGCGAAGCTTAGGAGAAGCCCTGCGCCGGTAGAACATCAACATCGTCACCACGCCGTCGTGCTGATGGAACTCATCTCCGGAGCTCGGCTGGATCGGAGGCCGAAGATCGTCATCGAGCTGAACGTGTGCTGAACTCGGAGGCCCCGTACGTTCGGTGCTTGGATCGGTCGGATCGTGAAGACGTACGACTACATCAACCGCGTTGTTATAACGCTTCCGCTAACGGTCTACGAGGGTACGTGGACATACACTCTCCCCTCTCGTTGCTATGCCATCAACATGATCTTGAGTGTGCGTAGGAAATTTTTTGAAATTACTACGAAACCCAACAGTCTCCAAAGGTACTTGTTGAGTTGGCGTATTTCGAGATTAGGATTTGTCACTCTGATTGTCGGAGAGGTATCTCTGGGCCCTCTCGGTAATGCACATCACTATAAGCCTTGCAAGCAATGTGACTAATGAGTTAGTTGCGGGATGATGCATTACATAACGAGTAAAGAGACTTGCCGGTAACGAGATTGAACTAGGTATTGAGATACCGACGATCGAATCTCGGGCAAGTAACATACAATGACAAAGGGAACAACGTATGTTGTTATGCGGTTTGACCGATAAAGATCTTTGTAGAATATGTGGGACCCAATATGAGCATCCAGGTTCCGCTATTGGTTATTGACCAGAGACGTGTCTCGGTCATGTCTACATTGTTCTCAAACCCGTAGGGTACGCACGCTTAATGTTCGGTGACGGTCGGTATTATGAGTTTATGTGTTTTGATGTACCGAAGGTAGTTCGGAGTCCCGGATGAGATCGGGGACATGACGAGGAGTCTCGAAATGGTCAAGACGTAAAGATCGATATATTGGACGACTATATTCGGACTTCGGAAAGGTTTCGAGTGATTCGGGTATTTTTCGGAGTACCGGAGAGTTACGAGAATTCACCGGGGAGTATATGTGCCTTATTGGGCCATACAGGAATAGAGGAGAGAGGCTAAAAGGAAGGAGGCGGGCTCCCCCCTCTAGTCCGAATTGGACAAGGGGTGCAGCCCCTTTTTCCTTCTCCCTCTCCCCCTCTTTCCTTCTCTCCAACTCCGGAAAGGAAAGGAGAATCCTACTAGGACTTGGGAGTCCTAGTAGGACTCCCCACACTTGGCGCGCCCTCCTCTAGGGCCGGCCTCTCCCTCCCTCCTTTATATACGGGGGCAGGGGGCACCTCTAGATACAATAATTGATCCCTTGGATCTCTTAGCCGTGTGCGGTGCCCCCCTCCACCATAATCCACCTTGATAATATCGTAGCGGTGCTTAGACGAAGCCCTGCGTCGGTAGAACATCATCATCGTCACCACGCCGTTGTGCTGACAGAACTCTCCCTCAAAGCTCGGCCGGATCGGAGTTCAAGGGACGTCATTGAGTTGAACGTGTGTTGAACTTGGAGGTGCCGTGCGTTTGGTACTTGATCGGTCGGATCATGAATACGTATGATACATCAACCGCGTTGTGCTAACGCTTTCGCTTTCGGTCTACGAGGGTACGTGGACACACTCTCCGCTCTCGTTGCTATGCATCACCATGATCTTGCGTGTGCGTAGGAAATTTTTTGAAATTACTACGTTCCCCAACAGCTTGTTCCTACAGGAATCCCGAGTCACGCTCCAAGTTCTTCCCCGGAAAGCAAAGGGCAAAAGGAACAGCACTAACTAGCAGCGGGCGAACAGAGGGGATTAATCGGCCGGAGGAGGAGCTGGGGCAGCCGCCTACCGCAATGGGGAGCTGGTTCGTCCGAACTGTGGCCAGCGAAGACGGAGATTTGAATTGCGGGGAGGGGCAAGCTGGATTTGCGCCGCCGGCCCCTGCGGTGGTGGTGACAGGAGGCTGCACTAGGATTGGGAGCGGTGGAGCGGCGTGAGGTGGAGTAGCTTCTGGGTCCAGGGAACACGGTGATTCGTGCCGCGGGGGTGAGCTTCTGCTTCGCGCCACCATCAGCGGCGGTGGTGGCGACAGGACGGCGGCGCTCAGAATGGGAACGGTGGAGCAACGTGAGGTGGAGTGGTTTTTTCTTTTCTGTCCTCGCATTTTCTCATTTTTGAGAGCGGAGGCGTCAACTGCGTCAGGCCCACGAAGCCATGCAGTACATCAGGATATACCCCAGCCTCTGCATCTGAACTATGCATACAACCATTTTATTAATTATTCACAGAGACCTTACAAAATAATACATCAGTTAGCCCGAAGTCACCATCTTGGCAACACACATGTCGCTACTCCTAACCCCTTGATGAAGGGGTGCCAAATGTCTGAGCCTAACACCAAACAGACATCGCACCTAAGCGTAGCATCAAAAGCCGGAGGCCCCAACCAAGCCACATACCGGGTTTGGGGCACAAACCGGTCCGACGCACTCTCGTGTGTCATCACCACCGTCCGATGCTATTAACTTCGTAATGCATATATATGTATGATATCAAGTATAGAAAATTAATATGTTGCTTATTTTATATGAACAGGGGACAGACAAACATCATCTATCCTGTATATCTTAGAGATCTTCCCATGTCGCCTAGTCTTCAGATAACCCTTTTCATTTGATCAGTACTCGAGCAATAGTACCATCGGAATGGTTGATCGCAGGGCGGTCCAGGACAACTTCCGGTTGCATCACCTGGGCTGAGTTAGCACAAGCATCAGGTAAATCCAAACATACCTCTGACGCTGGAGGGACCGCTTTTTTATGAAAAAGGGTTTCCCCCTGCTTTATATTATAAAGCAAACCACCAAGCATCCAACACAACAATTTCAAGTACAATAAGTCATAGAATCATGCTGGGGGCGCAGCAAGACAAGCCCCAAATAAGACTACTAGGAGAAGCTAATCTGGCTCGGGGGGGAGGCGGCAGGGGAGGAGCAAAAGACGCAGCCGAGGCATGAAGACCCGCCATGATGTTGTCGATGACGCCTCGGTCGCTCCGCTTACTAAGCGGTCTCCATAGCTGCAAGAAGCCACACATTTTGTAGATCACATCAGTCACACGGGACGGAATCACTCGTTCGATGACTAATTTATTGCGGGTACACCAAAGGGACTAGGCAAGGGTACCTAGCACGACCCAAATAGGGGTGCGCCTAGTCCCGGGGAGCCGAAAGACCTCCCCGAACAAATCCGGGAGGTTGTCATGGCACCATGTGCCCCCAACCACCTCCCGGAAGCAACTCCATAAGAACTGAGCTGCCGGGCACCGGAAGAAGATGTGGTTGCAATCTTCCGGCACCAGACAAATGGGGCATAGACCATCCCCAGGTCCATTACGCTTAGAGACCTCGGTGCCTGAGGGTAGGCGTCCTCTCACCCATTGCCATAAAAAAATACGGATCTTTAGGGGGAGTTTGATCTCCCAGAGCACCGTGAGCTCCACTCGACCAGGAGTAGGCACAATCGCCTGGTACAGAGATCTAGTCGAAAATCTACCGCTTGGCTCGAGGTGCCAGGAGAGCGAATCCAGTTCCAGAGAAGGAGGATGAAGGGCAATGCATTCAAATAATTCATCCCATTGCGAGAGTTCGACCGCCCCGAAGGTGTGGCGGAAGGCAATCACGCCTAGGTTCTCTAGGGCCACGGCCACAGAGATCTGTGGGCGAACACAGATAGAGAATAGAGCAACAAAACGCTCTGCAAAGGGGCAGGGTCCCGCCCATCTATCCAGCCAAAAAAGTGTGGCAGCCCCAGAGCCTATCTGGATGGAGGTCCCAATGCGCAGAACCAGTAACAAAGACATCACCGATTGCCAGAATTGGGAGCCTCCGGACCTAGAGGCAAAAGCTAATGGTTGCCCGCGAAGGTACTTCCCACGTATAATCCGAAGCCACAGGCCGCCCTCCTCAGTTTGGATCCGCCAAAGCCATTTGGACAGGAGGGAAATGTTCATACGCTTGGAGGAGATGACCCCCAAGCCCCCCTGGTCCTTACGTTTGCAGATCTCAGACCATTTAACCATATGGTACTTCTGCTTATTGTTCTCTCCCGCCCAAAATAAGCGGGAGAGTAGTTTGGTAACTTCGTGATGAAGGATTCATGTAGGCTATAGAATCCCATGATATACATCAGTAGGCTAATAAGGGAGGAGTTCATTAGAATCACTCGAGCGGCTTTGGAAAGCCATCTCCCTTGCCAAGGCTCCATTCTAGGTTGGAGCTTGGCGACTATTGGACGGAAATCCTTTTCCAGGAGTCGTGCATCACTAAGGGGCATGCCTAGATAAGTCATCGGGAAGGACCCCAAGCGGCAGTTCAAACGGTTGGCAATCCGCTGGGCCTCCCCTTGGGAATATCCCATGACCATTACCTCGCTCTTGGCAAAGTTTATTTTGAGACCCGACATTTCCTAGAAGCAGAGGAGGATGAATTTGAGGTTCTGAATATCCTCATCTGATCCCTCCACCATCATAATGGTGTCGTCCGCATATTGTAGATGGGTCAAACCCCCAGGAATCACCAAATGAGGGCAAACCCCTCCGATGTGACCCGCACGCTTGGCCAAGTCCAAAATCGAGGCGAGTGCATCAACCATAAGGTTGAATAAGAATGGGGAGATCGGGTCTCCCTGCCGGACCCCTTGGCCAGTCATGAAGTAAGGTCCAGCCTCCCCATTGATGTTAACAGCCATCCGGCCACTCGTAACTAATTGCATCACCTGGGCCACCCAGTGGACGTCAAAGCCACGTTTCAGCAACACTTCTCGAAGGAAGGACTAGTGAACAGTATCATAGGCTTTATGGAAATCGATCTTGAAAAAGACCGCACGGAGGCGTTTGCTCTTAACCTCATGGATAATCTCATGGAGGGCAAGGATCCCATCTAAGATATATCTCCCTTTTGTGAAGGCCGACTGACTCGGATGATGAATCCGGGGAGCAATAAGGGCCGCCCTAGTGGCGTACCCTTTAGCGAGGATCTAAAAAATCGCATTGAGGACTGTGATCGGACGGAATTGTCTAATGTCCGCCGCTCCCGGTACCTTGGGAATCAAGGAGATAATCCCATAGTTGAGTCGGGACATGTCTAGGGTGCCCCTAGAGAACTCGCTAAACAAATCAAGGATGATATCCTTGAGCATCGGCCAGAAGGCCTGGAAAAAGCGAACCGGCAAGCCATCGGGGCATGGGGCCGACATCGGGTTCATAGCCTTGACAAAGGTCTCCACTTCTGCAGCATCGAAGGGGGCCAGCAGGGTTGCATTTTCCTCAGGGGAAATCTGTTGGTCGCGTGACCAGATATGGTCGGCCAAGGCGACACCATTCCGCCGCCGTCCCTGAAATAGAGACTTGTAAAAGTCGTCCACTAGCAGGCGGATAGCCTGAGGATCTTGAAACAACTGTCCACCCTCCCAAAGGAGAGGGATGGAACAACGTCGCCTACGGCCATTAGCGATGGCCTGGAAGTAAGCAGTGTTGGCATCCTCAAATAGCACCCAGTTAATGGAGCCGCGTTGGCGCCAAAACTCTTCCTCCTTGGAGTAAATCTCCATAAGGGAGTCCTCCAAATTATATTTATGCATCCATTCCTCCAAAGAGATCCCTGAGATATCTGCGCGGAGGTCAAGGTCTCGGATCTCCTCGAGGAGGGAAGCCTTCTGAATACGAAGATCTCTCCCAATGTTTGCCCCCGTCCCTTCATGAACTGTCGGGATCGTTTGGACAAATGATGCTATTCATCGAGGATTGACATCTGCCTATGGGGCTCGGCGCGAGCCGAGACCCAGCGAGTCTGGACGGCTTCCACAATGCCTGGTTGCCGAAGCCAAAAGTTCTCGAAATGGAACCGCGGAGGAGGGCGCAGCCATTCATCCATAGAGGCTAAGAGGAGGGGTACGTGGTCAGAACCAATACGGGTAATGGCCTGAAGAGAGGCCAAAGGGAACCAAAGTTCCCAGTCCAGGGAGACAAACACCCGATCAAGCATGCTAAGGGTCGGGGAGACCTACCGATTAGTCCAGGTAAAACGAGCCCCGACCCTGTCTAGCTCACGAAGACCCAGATCCGCGACCCAATCATTGAAATGACGCATCCCGGCCAAATCCACCCAAGAGTTATTCTTTTCCTCAGCGGATCGAAGGAGGTTGAAGTCGCCTCCAACCACGACCGGGAGGGTCGCGGAGGAGATCTTGGCATGAAGCTCTGCCAAGAAGGCGGCGGATCGACTGTGATCGGCCGGACCATAGACCACTATGATCTCCCATTTGAAGTTCACGTCACGTTCCCAGACTTCCATGCTAACAAAGTGGGTTCCACGGTCCATGGAGCCCACCTCAAAGGTGTCATCCTTCACACCTAAAAGGATGCCACCAGAGTGACCTGTCACCCCACTAGATGGCAACCAGTGCCAGGCGAAAAGGTGTCTACTAAGACGCTCAAGTTCCACTAGAGAGAACTCAGTGCGCATTGTCTCTTGGATCGCCACCACATAAATGGCCTCCTCATGCATGTAATCTATGAGCTGCCTGCGGCGGCCATCATGGCCAAAGCCCCGCAGGTTCCAAAAAAGAGCGTGCATGATCACTCACCTAACGGGTCCTCCCTGGACCCAACAGTGGAAGCAGCGCTAAGAGCACGGCGTAATTGAGCAGTGCGAGACCGATACGGCCACGGACCTCACCAGGGTAGGCCTCAGGGTGGACACGACCACGGGGACGGCGAGGTGGAGGGGTGGGGGCTTCCGCAGCTACTGCTGCCTCGCGGGCCCTAGTGGTTGCGAGGTGGCCCTCCAGGATTTCTTTTGCCTGGAGGGACGCAAGCTGCTCAAGGGCCGGGCCCTTCTCGCCACGGAACACAATAGCCAAATCGGCCTCTACCTTGGCAAGGTGACCAAGAGGAACCCCAGCAAGAGCGAAAAAGGATGCATCACAGAAATCCTCGGAATCAGAGCAAGGGGCTTGGGAGGCAGACGGTCCTGGGTCAAGGTTGCGGATAGCGGCACGTTGCGAAGCCTTCTCCACCGTGTTCGGGGACGCCCCGGAAAGTCCCGACGCCGCCCAAGCCTGGCACTCTTTCGGGTAGAGGAAACCGAAGTAGAGGCTGAGCGAGGACGACCCTGAGACCTGGGGAGCCTGGAAGACGGGGGAGGGGGCGAGCCACGAGAGACTCCGGAGGCGATGGCACCAAGAAGTCCTCCCGGCCTGGCATTGGGGATACCAGCTGCGGGGAGGACGGAGGACGGACCTCCATGCTACCCCGGCTGACCTCGCTCTCCTCCTCCTCAGATGCGGACAACGGAGGCAGGAAGGGTGGAGGGAGAGTGGCGCCAGGGGGGAGGGTGGCGGCCTCGTCGAGCATGGCTGCGATCGCCGCGATGTCCGCACAATCATCTGCAGGATCGGCATCGGAGGCATCCTGACCCACACTGTGGGTGGTCGAGGGGTGGGAGGAGCCAGCGGGAGGCCCATCATCCTCCGGATCAGACGAGTCATTGTCAGAGGCCACAGAGCGAGGAGAGCGGCGATGGGGATCTCGGGGGGAGCCCGGAGCGTTAGCCCCCCCATCTGATCCTGGAGCGGCGCCACCTCCCGCCTCCGGGTTGAGGGGATCAGTGGGAGTCCCACCCTCAACAGAGACGTGCAGGTCGTAGCCAACGTTGTTGAAGAACATGCGGATCGTCGTCTTGAGCTTGGAGGGGTCGGGGGATTTAATCTGCATCCGCACAGCCCGGCCCTTTGGCAGAGAGGCACAGTCCACCGCCACAAACTTGCCCAGCAGGCGAGACAAGCCCCGGAGGACACCCTCATATCGGGCAGGAGCGGGGAGCCCACGAATCTGCACCCAGACCGTGGACAGGGTGGCCACGGCGAGAGGGTCCACCGAGGGGACCGAGATGCGGACTGAGAGCTGGTTGAGGGCGAGCATGAGTTTGGCGCTGTGGGTGCCATACCAAAGGCTGACGGGGTCGTGGAAGATCACCGTGAACTCCCGGTCTGAGATCGTGGTGACCTCCCAATCCCAGTCCGGGTTGAACAGGTGGCGAAGCTCGTCGGAGATGATGGCCGGGGATGCCGTCTTGCCGTCCAAGACCGAAATGAGAGCGGACATGGGCGGAGCGGCCCGGGTCTCAGGGAGGTCCATCTAGAAGAAGCCCAGATCGTCAAGCACGTAACCGAACAGCCCAAGCGCCCCAATGGGCTGGTGGTCGGGGCAGAGCGCGGCGAGATGATCAGTCCTCGAGCAGTGGAAGCAGGCCAGGGGCTGAGTACAATCGACCTGGCAGTGCCCGGCCACCCCGCAGTTGAAGCACGTAGCAGCCGACACAGCAGGCGGAGGGACGGCTGGAACGGGCGGGTGGGTGACTAAGGAGGCCGGACCACCCAGCTGAGATTGCGCTTCGCGCTTCTTCTTCTTCTTCTTAGCAAACGCTCCATGACCGTTGCAGTTGTTGCCATTGTTGGGGCCGGCCATAGGGAACTGGGCCTGGCGGCGGGGAGGGTCGTAGCGCCAGGGCAGGGAGGCCTCAGAACGACCAGACCGGGGCGGCGACCGGGATCGACGGGGAGACGGGCGATCCCGATCCCGGCCGCGGCCACGCCAAGAAGAGGGGGAGCGCTCCCGGGGGCGGGCCGCGCGCCAGTCAGAACCCTCGGACGGCGATGCGTCCTTGCCGCGCACCAAAGCCTCCCGAAGTTCGGCCTGCCGACGCGGGCCATCCGGCGACGGCCGAGGGGCCACATCGCGGCCCGGCGCATGGCACTTTGGGCACGGCTCGCCGTCACCGGCATTGCGGGCCATGGGG
>NC_057798.1:516671035-516698252 GCF_018294505.1 Triticum aestivum | reverse complement strand
GCGGCGAGGGGGATGCGGGGCAGGGCTGGGATGGGGAGCCAGCGTCCTGCGAGAACCCTAAAGAGGGGAGCTGGGTTGGGCCGAGGGAGGGGAGAGACCCGCTCGGCCCAGCTTGGACCGGCCCAACCAAGGAAGGCCAGGGAGAGGGAAGGAGCCCCCCCCCCTCGACGTGGCCGGCCCACAAGGCCCACGTCGGCCCCACACGGGGGCGCGTGGGTGAAGGGAAGGGTTTCCACCCACGACCGCAGCGCCGCCGGCACCGACGGAGAGCACAGCACGGCCGCGAGCGGCTAGAAAGCGCGGAATTTTGGGCCCCCACGCACTGCGGCGGCCGGAGCCGAGCAGGGAGGGGCCAATTCCAGCCGCGGGGACCGACGAGCATCGGCAGAACGCCGCCACGAGAGCGCCGCCGTCCCGAGATCGACCCATCCGGCCACCCCCCAGTTCATGGACCGGGCCCCACGACCCCGACGACTAGCACCGCTGCCAGCGCCGGGGGAAGGTGGGGAAGGTGGTGCAGATGGGCGGGAGCCGCCGCTCTTCAAAGGACGGGGAGGGGGAGCAGGGAGGGAATCGATGGGGGGTCGGCAAGGAGGGGGCCGGGAGAGCGGATCGCATCATCGGCCGAGGGAGCACCTGGGAGAGAAGCGGCAACGGCCTCAGCCAGCCGGTCACCGAAACGCCGAGGAGGGAGGCGAGCGCCTGCCGCCGCCGCGGCAGCATCCATGAGATCCTCCTCCGCAGCCACGTCCGCCCACCGCAAGCCGTCCGCGCGAGGGGTGGGAGAGGACGGGGGTGAGGGTGGGGAGGGCCGGGGCATCGCTGTCGGAGGAGCCGGGGGGAGGGCAGGGGCGGGAAGCAGGCCGCCGGCGAGGGGCGCGAGGACGGGGGCGGCGCAATCGCCAAAGGCGAGACGCGCAAGGTCGCCCATCCTCCGCCGTCCGCCTTTCCGGACTGCTTTTTTCAGTAATGCGACGGCCGACCGGATGAATCTTTCCTAGTTTCAGGAAGCTGAAATTTGTAAGCCATGGAACCCACTTTCTGCAGAACTAGTAATGGTCCAATGTAATTGAATAGCAACTTCTAGTTGCTGCATCGAGCAATTGTTATGCAGTTTTAGGTACACTGAATCAACTACAAAGAACTGTCGTGCCACTTTATCTGCTTGAGCTTTCATGTGCTTTTGAGCTTGCTGCACTTGATGTTGAGTGACAACATTCATGCCTGCTAGAGCTTTGATCTGATCCATTCATCCAACTCTGTCAAAGGCATGGGACTCCATGAAGTGATGCCATGTTGTCGAGACAGTCTACCATACATCGCCACAAATGGGGATGTAGTGAGTGTTGAATGGTAAGATGTGTTGTACCGAAATTCAGCTAAAGGCAGCCAAGGAAGCCATTTGTGAGGTCAAGCATGAACAAAATACTGTAGATAATTTTCAAGGCACTGATTCAGCCTTTTAGTCCGGCCATCAGTTTCTGGATACCTTGCACTGCTCGTGTTTAGTTGAGTATCTGTCAGTTTGAATAGCTGCTGCCAAAAATGACTAGTGATCAGTGGATCTTTGATCCCTGTCAAAAATGATTTCTTTAGGCAACCAATGCAGTTTGTAAATATTGTCAACAAATATTTGTGCTATCTGAGGAGCAGTAAAGGGATGTTTAAGGGGGATAAAATGACCATGTTAACTGAACTTGCCAATAACCACCAAAATAGAGTCATAAGTACTTCTCTTGGGAAACCCCTCCACAAAATCCATATTGATCATAGTCCAGGCTTCCTTAGGCACTTTCAAAGGCTACAGTAGCCCTGGTAACTTAGTGTGTTTCATCTTAGCTTGCTGGCATTATGTACATTGTATAATGTAAGGCAAATATTGTTTTGATTCTATGGTAAGTGGTTGTTCCGTTGTAGTGCCAGAATGGCCACCCACTCGACTAGAACGCAGAGCTTATAAAAATGTGTTACTGAGCTTTTTTTTAGAAAAGGAGGATGACCCCCGGCCTCTGCATCTGGGCGATGCATACGGCCACTTTATTAATTATTCTCACAAGACCTTACAAAGCCATACAACAGTAAGACTAAAGCCACCGTCTAAGTAACAACTGTCGCTACACCTATCCAATTGATGAAGGGGTGCAGATAGTCTGGGTCTAATACCAAACAGACATCGCAACCAAACCTAAACATTTAAGACCTGAGGTCCCAACCAGGACGCCTGCCGGGTATGGGGCACCTACCAGTCCGGCGCACTCCTCAACCAGGACGCCTGCCGGGTATAAGGTCGCCGCAGCCACCTGTCACCAATCCATCTTCAGAACTGTACTATTGCATGTACCGTGTCAGGTCTCTCTGCCATCGATGCCACCACGACGCCCGACACGTAGTCCTCCTGCGCGAGTCCATCCTCTCACAACGAACTCCGAATCTGCACTGCGCCACGCTGTCAAGATCCGTCGCCATCAGTGTGTAGGATGAAGCACCGCTCCCACCAAAGAATCCGCCCTCTGGTCCCTCGATCACGTGTGTACCTCCAAGAATGACGCCCCCAAGGAAGGAACGACACCAGAGCGCCGCCGTCATCCGATCATCCGATCTAGGGTTTCCCCCAGAGGTAGCAGAGAGTGGCCTTGGACTTCTCCAAGGCGATGCCTTCAAGAAGGGAACGACGCAGATAGCGCCGCCACCGCAGGCCTTAGCAGACGCCGAAGGCAAGTTTTCACCCAGATCAGTTCGAAGGGATCCAACTCTCGTGCACGGGCCGTCGTCACCACCAGCACCACCAGGCAGAACCCTGGAGCACCGGCAGATCAGCGAGCCGCCGGCACCACCGCATCAGATCACCGGCCACGCCGGGCTGCCGCCATCCTCCGCGCCGTCTGGGTCAGAGACGAGCCGCCGACTACGCACAGGGACCACCGCCGCCTGCACATGCCGGAGCGCCGCCGAGAACCCAGCGCCCGCCACCGCTTGCCGAGGGCCGCCGCCGTGCGCCTCGAGCGGACTCCCACGCACACCAGGGGAAACTGCCGTCGCCCCCAAGCCCGCGCCGGCGCGCCCCGCCTCCAGCGCGCCGCCAACCACCGCCGCGATCCGCCCGCGCCAGATCCAGCATGCCGTAGGAGAAGAGATCCCGCCGCCGCCGCCGCCGACCGGGCTTTGCCCGGCGGCACGCCCCGACGGCAGTGAGGAGGAGAGGTCGGGGGAGGGACGAGGACGCGGTGGCGCTAGGGTTCCCCCGGTCGCCGCGTAGGGGCGACACGGAAGGAGTCGGGAGTCGGGAGGAGTCCTGGGGCGGAGTCGCTCCTGGAGAAGTTCTCCTTGCTAGGAGACTCAAGCCTCAAAGTCAGCCGCCGCCGTACGCAGGGGCAAGCGACGAAAGGAAATCAACGAGTTCTCAAGCTGTCAATCGGCCGAAAAAGTCCGGGACGTGATGGTGCCAATGACGACCATGTGTTACTGAGCTGTGTATTACTCCCTCTGTCCCATAATATAAGAACGTTTTTCACACTACACTAGTGTGAAAACGTTCTTATATTATGGAATCGGAGGGAGTAGCTCTCAATATATCCTGCCTTTGTATCTCAGCACCCCTTCCTGCTGGTATAAGGTAGTTTGCTGTTGGGGTCGACTGAGAGAGCCATAAGTATTTCTTGAGCTAGAGGATCACTGTTGTAACCTTCAGTTAAAGTGGCAGGCACGGAGAGGGAAAGTAAAACAACACGTACATTTTTCTTGTTGAAAAGGATCCGAATTTATAAAAGTTCATCAGAAGTATAAAACACCTCAAACGTAATAAAAATTATATCAAGGTCCCCAAACCACTGAACGATCAATACCGCTGCCAGAATGAGTCGTCGACGTGTTGTTGTTGCTGATACCCAACCAGAGCCAACTTGACCTTGTTGATACCAGCCGGGAAATCTTTGTGCACGTGCCCCTAAGGACCAAATCCTTGGAGCCCTAGTCGCCGTCGTTAAATCCTTGAATAGATCTCGATCTCGATCGTCGTTAAAGATGAAAATAAATCTCGCCATCACACTTGGGCGACGAGGTACCCTCCCTAACCTCGTCGTCTCAAGGCGATGGCGGAAATCTACATTGAATCTCCATCGACTACGTCCAGACGGATTTTGCTCGTTCTTTACTAGCTTGTTCGGGGGTTTTTCGCTCGCTTGCTTGGACCTTCTAGTGGGCTCCGCTGGGTTTTTCCATTCCTTTGAAATTGACGAAGTGACCACATTCGTTTCATAGTTGACGAACACATCACCTCCTACTGAAGCAACATTGCCAGATAGTCTAAAAATAATTCAGGAAACTAACCATCTAAGCAATGCTTAGTCTGAAAAAAATAGTTCCAAAGACAACGAAGTGAAAGACATTTTTGTCCTTGAGGCGAGGAAGCCCTAGTACTAGACTTAAGTGAAAATGCAACTATTAGGAATGGCCCCACATGTCCTAGCACAATAAAGGATAACTTGGTGCTTTCTGTCTTGCTGCTTGTCTTCTCATGTCGCTTGCTGTGTAGACCTTCTTTGATTCACATTGATTTTTTAACGGATTCTAATCCTTAGGATTTTTTACATAGTTCCTTTCATTCATAGGAAACAAATTATAAGGAAAGTTTTCCAAGGAATCCTTTGAGCTTCATTTTGGAGGAAAATTTTGATCTAGAACTTCTTTGTATATTTCCTACGTTTTTTTTTCTCGCAACGTATCAAGAACACTTTAGTGCTAAATCTGGAGGTTTATACCGTTCATATGATATTCGTGCGTACATACCATTTCAATTATGCATTTTCTCGGTTCCTATAGTTTAGAAATAATTGTGAATCAAAAGGCCTGGCCCAACCGAGAAAGCAAGGCCCATACTAGCTGACCGAGAGCCATGACTATATCTTTACCTAATAATAAAGCAAATTGGATTTTTTTCGTGCGTCATGCCATTTTTTAGAAAAGTCCCTCTATTTCAGAAAATTCAACCCGCAGTCTTGTTTTAAGTTAAAACGAATCAAAAGTCCCTGTCTTTTCTTGAAATCAACCCGCCGTCCGGATTTAAGTCACACCCGAACCGTTATTTTACATTTTTCGAAAAAAAACTGATGTTTTAGGTAATTCATCCGCGGATCATATTTAAGTCAAACAAATGCTTTTTAAAATCATCCATATCTTTTAAACCGTAACTCCGATTTGAACATGTTATATATGAAATTTGATTAGAAAAATATGTAGAATACGAATATGAGATTATTTTTACCTTTTAAGTATCTTTAAATATTATTTTGGAATATATTTGAGTAAACCAAATGATTTTCTAAATTATCTGTATCTTTTAAACCGTAACTTCGATTTTAACATATTATATAGGAAATTTTATTAGAAAAATATGTGGAATCTAAATATGATATTAATTTTACCTGTTAAATATTTTTAAAATATTGTTATGGAAGCAAACTTATAATTTATAGCGCAAGATCCGTTTTTTCATACCGGCGGCGATTCGGATTGCAAATAAACACTCCACTATAACCATATACGGAAAAGAAAACATCAATAACTACACGTGCATACCTCTGAAAAATGTCGCAAGGGAAAACAACAGATTTCTCAGAGAGAGAGAGAGAGAGAGACGCCTTAGGATTAACCATATTCAACACACGTTTTTTGTTGTTTTGTGTGAACACCGAGGCCATCGCCGGCGAGGGTGAGAAGGAGGATAAGCGGCAACACAAATATGATGCCTCGCAAAAATAAAAAAGATGAACCTATTGTGGTCTTGAGTGATGGTTGTTCAGTGAAGAGTGTGTGTTATGTTTTCTCTCCCGTTGCAACGCACGGGCTCTTTTGCTAGTTTCCTCCAAATTGTCGAAAAATCCACTCAAATAAAAACTGCAGCAAAGAGTAACCTTAATCTACCTGAACCTCTCTCCTTGTTACCCCACCCCTCTTTTTTTGAATATAAGGCCTCCGATTCATATTAAAAAATTCAATGATATGAGACATCTAAAAAAATAAGGAAATTACAATCAGGTTCACATAGAGCCAAACAAACTCAATATCCAGCGTCGGGGCCGCCCTCGCATTGTTTTTTGTGCTTGGAAAGTCGTTGTGCTAAGGTTCAGCTGGCCCGCCTTGGAGAAGAAGGCGTCATCATAGAAGCCTTGTGTAGATCAAAAACTCTGAGCCGAACAGTCTCATGACCAAAATTTCTGTCAGCTTTGCAACGCGGCAGAGATAGCAACGAAGAGGGAGAACGAACCATCGGGTCACATCAGGGAGACGCTCGAGGAGGGGAAAGGGTGCCACAACCTCTTCACCGCCCAAAATGGCAGGGAGAACATCATCCAATCCCAAGGGTCAACCTTTAGCCGTTGCCTACCCGCAACACCACCAAAAGAAGACGAATCATCACCTTAACACCAACATGAAGACACACAAAGCACCCTCCCAATGGCAAAGGACCCGAGACAACTTGCACACCCATCTTCCATATCCAATGTCGATAGTTGAAAGAACCGCTACTTCGGTAAGAGATCTAGAAGAAAATAATTCTTCGTGGTCATCATCACCTGAACCGAAGTCATGTACAACCAAAAATCTAACTACGATCAAGAAAGTTCGGAACCCCTCCCTCCGGCCACCACCGGATGGTGGAGAACTCAGGTGACACGGTCTGGGACACATGTTCCCTGACCTGTGGTGGTCAGGTTTCAGGGTGAGAGTGTGGTAGACATGGAGGAAGGCAGCGCCAAATGCGGTACTGCCATCAACAGTACCAAGATGGAAAGGGACTGCTGAACATGGATAGAACAGTCGAACTCGCATGTCTCTCTTTTCCTGTTAGTTAGGGAAGAAAGCCAATATAAACAGCTCCATATTAGCGAATTGCCTCTGACTACTCTTCCCAGGCTGGTCAAACTATAGGATTCCCATTCACTTAGTAAACTTATTGGACAGAAACGTGCCTGGGGTTTGGAAGAAGAGAGTCGTGGACCTTTTCAAGGAGCACATTTTACAGCACTGTCACCGGCTTTAACGCTACCAAAAAATACGTGAGGCTCGTTCGGTTTGCCCAAACTCTTCCAAAATTTGTCTAGCGAAAAGTTGTCAATACTGACAATAAAATTTATTGAGAGTTTGCGCCTAAATTCTGTAAGAGAGGTGGAATTTGGGCACGATTTAGATACCAGTTACGCTACTGTCTCACTAAACAGCCACATGACCATGATCGGATAATAATACTCCAGGGAAATGCTGGCAGAGTAATGCAAACCCAGAAATACTACTTCTCAACCTACATATATTGCAGGCGACCAACACATGCAACAGAATATAAGATTATCCTGATTATCCTGCTCCAGGAAACGAACAACTGGACACAAGGATCCAATCCAGGACTCAAGAGCAATAGTCAGTTAGCATAATTTTTTGACAGGTTTTGTTTTGACACGAAACGGCAAAAGAAAGAAGCAAAAAGAAACCTACAGCAAAGGTGGTAACCAATAGCTTCACGCGGAGTAAACCTTTGTTGACAAAGATTATCTCCAATCTTCTACCTCGAACAAAATGAGAGTCAAGCACGACAAAAATTAAATGACTTATTCTTTTCCACTTTCAAAACCCCAAAAAGGACAGCGACCCCAGAAGTTCCCATTGACACTTGATTCTTCAAACTCCTCTTCACCATCCCTGCCTTGTTGATGACCTGAAAAAGAAAGACCACGTAAACAGTAAGCTGACAGCACTACCTAAATGACGACATCAAATGTAATGCTTGAAAGAGAAGTGTGATTTGCAGCATAATTCTTTCTACTTAAATACAGTAGATTATGGTATGATGAGAGCTGCCATGCCTGGCTGATTACCATGATGAATCGAGTAATATTCGTTCTCACTCACAAACAACACATGATCTAGAAGCAGCGGGTATCAAAGTTCTATTTGTCTTGAACATGATATATAGCAGCATACTTAGCACACAATCTAAAAGCGGTTGGAATCAAAGTTATATTGCCTTGGAACATTATATATGCTATTTTTATACCTAGTGAAATCACTACCTAAATGATCCAATATTCAGCTAAACATGGTGGAAGTAACATAACAGAGCATAACATCTACATCCATCAAAACATACTACAAGACTATGAAAAACTCTGGAAAACATGCATGATCAAACTTAGCAAAGAAACTGCACAAACCTGTCTGAACTTCCACCTCCACCAAAAGAGCCTCTTTCTCTGCTACCATGAAATCCCCACCTTTCTTCAACTGGTTTCGGATATGTTTCCACACCACCACGGGAACGCGGTCTGTCCATGTGGGCCACTGCAACATGTGGTTCCTCACTAGCAGGTGGAAATGCTGCAGCCCTGCCCGCTCCAGAACTAGGTCTTTGCGCAAATCGAATCTTGTCATCTAACTCAACTGTAAGCAGATCAAGCTGCTTTTCCATCTGAGATATCTTCTCAGCCACTTCTTTTGCTTGGTCAGAACCATCACCTGCAATGGCCTCAATTTCCTTCAAGTCCACCTTGAGAAGGTTAATTTCTTCTTTCAAATTCTTCTCTTCTTCTGACTCTGGCCTGAAAAATAGGATTCTTCTTAAGTTAAACAACACCTAGAAGCTACAATAATAGACTTGTCAAAGAAAAGGTCTGGTTCAAGCAAACAGCAGCACCTAGAAGCTAGAAGAATAGGCCTCTCAAAGAAAAGGAACAACAAACATATCCAATGGGATGAAGAATCACTACCAAAGCAGTTTATGCTATAAATGATGAGTCAACCACAAATGTGAGGAAGGTGGAATCAGGCAGGGTCCATTTATTCATGCCCATAATTTAACAAAAAGCACATGTGTCAAAAGGATTTAACCATCATGTCGAGAGATCAGCTTATCAGAAAGCAAGACAATAGCGTATCATCATAGGTTGAAACTAAATAGTACAAAATCAAGCTAAGAATACAAATCTAACTGTTCATTTCTAGTTAAGCTTAGCACGACAAGAATATTTCTGCATGCCTTCTTTCACATGTCCATAATGCAGCATTTTGTATGCAAAGAAAGAAAACATGGCTAATGCCATGCCTCCAGAATCTCAGTAACCTATCAGACTTACATTTCATGACCTTACTAAAAAAACAATGACACAAATTTGTTACCGAAAGGCATGCTATACTTGCAGTATATGACCGCATTCCCTACAACCCTCACTCAGTTGCTTACATACTTCCATAGTTTCATATCCACAGGAAAGTGACTGAAAAGCTTAAATGCAAGCGTCTACGCAAACAGGTTTCCATATTGCCACTACATTCAGGACAAACCAGATTACATTTAGCCATAGCATTCTTGTAAATTTCAACATACATACTCATTTCGGATAACTTCATAATATCCACGATTCCAGATAATAAGATGCCTAAAATCACCAGAAGTATTATTTGTGGGATTTATAAACAAATGTATAGCAACTGAGCATTGATTTTCTGACAAAATTGCATATAACTTGTGGTTAGGATAGAGTAGATAGTGTCATAGTGATCAGTTCCAACTTACAGCAAGCATACTCAGATATGCCACAGGCCAGCTAGTGGTTACTTAGCAAAATGAAAACTTTTGCGCAAGTTTATAACATTCTTAACCTATTATGTCAGTACTCCAGCTATACATTATGAAAAGAAACGGTATATTATGTTATCATCAAGAGGCGGGCTAATATATAACATACCTATTAACAGCCCGATGCTCCAGCTCAAGGTCAATTTTCCTCCAGTCTTTTCCTTTCTCCTGCAGCACCACTTCCCGTGGCTTGGCATCACCGAATGGATTTACCTTTGGCCGTGCTCTTGGTGCTCCCTCACTCCCAACTGCAGAGACCTGTGATCCAGGGCTTCCAGGACGGGAGGAATGTGCGCTGTTCGGCCTACTGGAGTGCGAGCTAGTAGGCCGACTGGTTTTCTTCTCAATCTCCCCCTCCATCTTCCTCCAATCAAGGCCCTTCTCAGCCAGCACCTCCTCACGGGGCTTAGCAGCCCCGAAGGGGCTTGGTCTGCTGCGTGCGACCTCAGCAGCTGGCACAGGGGTGGCTGAGGGATCACGCTTTGGTGGATTGAGGTTGAGGCGCGGCCTATCACCATTGTTGGTCATAGGGGCAGGGACAGCACCGCGGACCCAGCGATCAGAGTCAGATGGCCCCGGTGAGTCACGGAAACCGCCACCAGATGATTCACGGAAACCACCACCAGATGATTCGCGGAAACCACCACCAGATGATTCGCGGAAACCACCACCAGATGATTCACGGAAACCACCGCCAGATGATTCACGGAAACCGCCACCGGTTCCAAGGCTAGGGTAGCGCGACGGGAGTGGCTTCTTGTCGCGCGACCAGTTGTCGATGTCGTCAGAGCGGCCGAGCGGAGACGGGCCACTGAGCCTATCACGCCGGCCAGAGTCGGTAGGAGCCGGCGAGAAACTCTTATTCTTGCCCCAGTTGTCCGACTCGTCGGCACGCGAGGGCATATCGAAATCCGAATCCCTGCTGGAGCGGCGTTCGTCGTCGAATCCGCCACCGCGCGGCTCCCTGTCGCCGCCATAGGAGCGGAACCCGCGGGATCGGTCCAGCTCGTCCTCCGAGCGCTCCCTCGGGCCGGTGGGGAGCATCATCATCTCCTGCGGGGTGAGGCCCTTGGGCTCGGCGGGGGCGACGCGGCGAGGCGCGCCGGCCGCGCCGTAGGTGGTGAACTCGGAGAGCGAGAGGGTGGTGCCCTTCTTCTTCTTCTGCTTGCCGCCGCCGGCGACGACGGCCTCCTTGAGGCTGGGGAAGCTGGCGGCGCCGCCCGCGGCGGCGGGCGGCTCCGGCGCGGGGAAGGCCGCGGCGTGCTCGCGCTCCTCGTCCTCGCGCTCAGCGTCGAGCGCCCAGGCGCCGACGCCGCCCCAGGGCTTGGCCATGGCGTCGGCTTTGCGCTGCTGCTGCGAGATCTAGGGTTGGGTCGGTGCTCGGGAGCGAACAATCGAGGGGCGATTCGTTTGGGGTGCGTTGTTGGGTTGGGTGGGTCTGCGCTGGGGGTTGGCTGTGCTTTTGATTCTGACGGGAGGCCGTCGTGACCCACTCGTGGACGGTCGTGACTCCGCCGTCAGATCGAACTCGGCTTTCCTCTCTTCTCTCCTGTCTGTATACGGCACGGGAAAAACAACGTAAAGAAGTGTCTGATGCTTAATCTGAAAATCTCGTGACTTATTAGTAGTAGTATATACCAAGATTTTTTTTAATTAGATTTATTCATCAACTATCAAGGTAGTACACTATGAAAAAAACAGTAGTACACTCGGAAAAAAACTATCAAGGTAGTACCAAAAACATCAGAAGTAAACATTACATTCAAGTACGTAGACCTCCTAGCGACGACTATAAGTACTGGAGCGAGCCGAGGGCGCACCACTATCATGACCCCTCCATCAACGGAGTAGGACAAACCTTGTTGTGGCACATGGTCGGGAAGTCGTCGTGCTACATCCTCGGAGGACCAACACACCAGAACAGCAACCGCCGCCGATAAAGAAAAACATATATATGAGGATCCAACCTGCACACATACGAACAAAGACGAACGAAGATCAGATGCAAGCGAATCAACCAAAGACAAATCTTCACACGCCCTCCGACGACGCTAGAAGCATCATCGGGGCGGGGCCTAGGCGGGGAGAACCTTACTCCATCTTTAGAGAGCCGTCATCGCCTCATCTTTGCTGAAATATGAGGTGGGCTTTAGGCCCATCTAGCAATTTCTGAAAATCTCTAAGGGCCCATGTGGGTTTAGTTGGCACTAGATGTAGTTGGCACTAGATGTAGATGCCTCAAAAAAAAGATGTAGTGAGAAGTTTAGTCCCCCCCCCCTCCCCCGGAAGTTGGAGAGGAGTTGGACCTCCTTATAAGGGTTTCTCTTCTACATGCTATTGGGGCTTGAGAATAGAAGAGGCCCTCGCACGCTCCTCCTCCGCCATCGCCCACCTCGCGCAGAGCGGATTGCGAGAATTAGCCAAGCTGCTCCACACGAACCGCCCACCGTCGTTCCTTTGTTGCCGCTGGTGACTCCATCCCGTCCGCCCCGTACACAGTCGACGGGAGAGCAGGTCACCGAAACCCCACCTCTCTGGATCCTGTACGGGAGAGGGGCGATTAGGTTTTTGGGAAGCGACTACGCGACTGCTCGCATTCGTTCGTCTACTTCCTCTACGTCTGTGTCGCCCTCATCATCACCATGTCCACCGACACCGAGCGTGCCGTCGCCGAGAAACTTGAAGCCGACAAGGAGGCCGCTGAGAACGCTGTTGCTGCCACCGCCGCTGCGGCTTCTGTCTGGCCCATTGGAGGGTATAACTCGTTTATCCCGCTCCCGTTTATTATCGTCTTAGCCATACTAGCATTATGCGTAGACGTATCTACTGTTAGCGTAGTATGTGCTTTTGTGAACCAATATTAGCATGTTGTTAATTCTGTCAGTGCCATGCTAGTGACTTATTCATTGATTAAATTAGTCGAAAAATTGCCTATTTGCTCAACAATCCAAAAACCTAATGTGTGTAGAAATTTTTGGTTGGTGGCTTTGCCGCTGCACTGAAACCGGATAAGTTTACCGGTACGTATTTTAAGCGTTGCCAGACAAAGACCACTTGATGGCTCACGGCTATAAACGTGTTCTGGGTCGCCACTGTCTCCATAGGAACGATCGCTCCTGAACAGGAGAAGGCGTTCAGGGAGGCCACCATCGTATTTCTCGGAGCAGTTTTTGAAGGAAATATGTCCTAGAGGCAATAATAAAGTTATTATTTATTTCCTTATTTCATGATAAATGTTTATTATTCATGCTAGAATTGTATTAACCGGAAACATAATACATGTGTGAATACATAGACAAACATAGTGTCACTAGTATGCCTCTACTTGACTAGCTCGTTGAATCAAAGATGGTTAAGTTTCCTAGCCATAGACATGAGTTGTCATTTGATTAATAGGATCACATCATTTGAGAATGATGTGATTGACTTGACCCATCCCGTTAGCTTAGCACTTGATCGTTTAGTATGTTGTTATTGCTTTCTTCATGACTTATACATGTTCCTATGACTATGAGATTATGCAACTCCCGTTTACCGGAGGAACACTTTGTGTGCTACCAACGTCACAACGTAACTGGGTGATTACAAAGGTGCTCTATAGGTGTCTCCGAAGGTACTTATTTAGTTGGCGTATTTCGAGATTAGGATTTGTCACTCCGATTGTCGGAGAGGTATCTCTGGGCCCTCTCGGTAATGCACATCACTATAAGCCTTGCAAGTAATGTGACTAATAAGTTAGTTGCAGGATGATGCATTACGGAACGAGTAAAGAGACTTGCCGGTAACGAGATTGAACTAGGTATTGAGATACCGACGATCGAATCTCGGGCAAGTAACATACCGATGACAAAGGGAACAACGTATGTTGTTATGCGGTTTGACCGATAAAGATCTTCGTAGAATATGTAGGAGCCAATATGAGCATCCAGGTTCCGCTATTGGTTATTGACCGGAGACGTGTCTCGATCATGTCTACATAGTTCTCGAACCCGTAGGGTCCGCACGCTTAACGTTCGGTGACTATTTATATTATGAGTTATGTGTTTTGATGTACCGAAGGTAGTTCAGAGTCCCGGATGAGATCGGGGACATGACGAGGAGTCTCTAAATGGTCGAGACGTAAATATCGATATATTGGACGACTATATTCGGACATCGGAAAGGTTCCGAGTGATTCGGGTATTTATCGGAGTACCGGAGAGTTACGGGAATTCGCCGGGGAGTATATGGGCCTTATTGGGCTTTAAGGGAAAGAGAGAGAGGCAGGCCACGCGCCCCCCCAATGCCTAGTCCGAATTGGACTAGGGGGAGGGCTGCGCCCCCTCCTTGCTTCTCTTCTCTTTTCCCTTTCCTTGACTCCTACTCCTACTACATGGAAGGGGGGAATCCTACTCCCGGTGGGAGTAGGACTCCCCAGGGCGCGCCATAGAGAGGGCCAGCCCCTTCCCTCCTCTCCTCCTTTATATATTGAGGCTAGGGGCACCCCATGATACACAAGTTGATCTATTGATCTCTCCCAGCCGTGTGTGGTGCCCCCTTCCACCATATTCCACCTCGGTCATATCGTAGCAGTGCTTAGGCGAAGCCCTGCATCGATAGCAACATCATCACCGTCATCACGCTGTCGTGCTGACGGAACTCTCCCGTGAAGCTCTGCTGGATCGGAGTTCGCGGGACGTTAGCGAGCTGAACGTGTGCTGAACTCGGAGGTGCCGTACGTTCGGTACTTGGATCGGTCGGATCATGAAGACGTACGACTACATCAACCACATTGTGCTAACGCTTCCGCTTTCGGTCTACGAGGGTACATGGACAACACTCTCCCCTCTTGTTGCTATGCATCACCATGATCTTGCGTGTGCGTAGAATTTTTTCGAAATTACTATGTTCCCCAACAGTGGCATCAGAGCCAGGTTTATGCATAGATGTTATATGCACGAGTAGAACACAAGTGAGTTGTGGGCGATACAAGTCATACTGCTTACCAACATGTCATACTTTGGTTCGGCGGTATTGTTGGATGAAGCGGCCCGGACCGACATTACGCGTACGCGAGACTGGTTCTACCGACGTGCTTTGCACACAGGTGGCTGGCGGGTGTCTGTTTCTCCAACTTTAGTTGAACTGAGTGTGGCTACGCCCGGTCCTTGTGAAGGTTAAAACATCACTAACTTGACGAAATATTGTTGTGGTTTTGATGCGTAGGTAAGACCGGTTCTTTCTAAGCTCGTAGCAGCCATGTAAACTTGCAACAACAAAGTAGAGGACGTCTAACTTGTTTTTGCAGGGCATGTTGTGATGTGATATGGTCAAGACGTGATGAGATATAAGTTGTTGTATGAGATGATCATGTTTTGTTGAAGTTATCGGCAACTGGCAGAAGCCTTATGGTTGTCTTTTTATTGCATAAGATGCAAGCGCCAAATAATTGCTTTACTTTATCGCTATGTGATAGCAATAGTTGTAAGAGCAATAGTTGGCGAGAGGACCATGTGACGACACATTGATATAGATCAAGATGAGAGAGATCATGGTGTCATGCCGGTGATGATGGAGATCATGACGATGCTCTGAAGATGGAGATCAAAGGCACAAGATGATGATGGCCATATCATATCACATATTTTGATTGCATGTGATGTTTATCTTTTATGCATCTTATTTTGCTTTGATTGACGGTAGCATTATAAGATGATCTCTCACTAAATTTCAAGGTAAAAGTGTTCTCCCTGAGTATGCACCGTTGCCAAAGTTCGTCGTGCCGAGACACCACGTGATGATCGGGTGTGATAAGCTCAACGTTCATCTACAACAGGTGCAAGCTAGTTTTGCACACGCAGAATACTCGGGTTAAACTTGACGAGCCTAACATATGCAGATATGGCCTCGGAACATTGAGACCGAAAGGTCGAGCGTGAATCATATAGTAGATATGATCAACATAGTGATGTTCACCATTGAAAACTACTCCATATCACGTGATGATCGGACATGGTTTAGTTGATTTGGATCACGTGATCGCTTAGATGATTAGAGGGATGTCTATCTAAGTGGGAGTTCTTAAGTAATATGATTAATTGAACTTTAATTTATCATGAACTTAGTCCTGATAGTATTTTGCAAATAACGTTGTAGATCAATAGCTCGCGTTGTTGCTTCCCTATGTTTTATATGTGTTCCTAGAGAAAACAAAGTTGAAAGATGATAGTAGCAATGATGCGGACTGGGTCCGTGATCTGAGGTTTATCCTCATTGTTGCACAGAAGAATTATGCCCTTAATGCACCACTAGGTGACAGACCTATTGCAGGAGCATATGCAGATGTTATGAACGTTTGGCTAGCTCAATATGATGACTACTTGATAGTTTAGTGCACCATGCTTAACAGCTTAGAATCGGGACTTCAAAGACGTTTTGAACGTCATGGACCATATGAGATGTTCCAGGAGTTGAAGTTAATATTTCAAGCAAATACCCGAGTTGAGAGATATGAAGTCTCCAACAAGTTCTATAGCTAAAAGATGGAGGAGAATTGCTCAACTAGTGAGCATGTGCTCAGATTGTCTGGGTACTACAATCGCTTGAATCAAGTGGGAGTTAATCTTCCAGATATGATAGTGATTGATAGAGTTCTCTAGTCACCATCACCAAGTTACTGGAACTTCATGATGAACTATAGTATGCAAGGGATGACGAAAACGATTCCCAAGCTCTTCGTGATGTTGAAATCGACGAAGGTAGAAATCAAGAAAGAGCATCAAGTGTTGATGACTGACAAGACCACTAGTTTCAAGAGAAGGGAAAGAAAGGGAACTTCAAGAAGAATGATAAGCAAGTTGTCACTCCCGCGAAAAAGCCCAAAGCTGGACCAAAGCCTGAAACTGAGTGCTTTTACTGCAAAGGAAATGGTCACTAGAAGCGGAAATACCCTGAATAATTGGTAGATAAGAAGGATGGCAAAGTGAATAAGGGTATATTTGATATACTGGTTATTGATGTGTACCTTACTAGTGTTTATAGTAACCCCTGGGTATTTGATACTTGTTCGGTTGCTAAGATTAGTAACTTGAAATAGGAGTTACAAAATAAACAGAGACTAGTTGAAGATGAAGTGATGATGTGTGTTGGAAGTGGTTCCAAGATTGATATGATCATCATCGCACACTCCCTATATTTTCGAGATTAGTGTTGAACCTAAATAAATGTTATTTGGTGTTTGCGTTGAGCATAAATATGATTAGATCATGTTTATTGCGATACGATTATTCATCTAAGATAGAAAATAAATTGTTATTCTGTTTACATGAATAAAACCTTCTATGGTCATACACCCAATGTTGATGGTTTATTGAATCTTGATCATAGTGATACACATATTCATAATATTGATGCCAAAAGATGCAAAGTTGATAATGATAGTGCAACATATTTGTGGCACTGCCATTTGGGTCATATCGGTGTAAAGCGCATGAAGAAACTCCATAAAGATGGACTTTTGGAATCACTTGATTATGAATCATTTGATGCTTGCGAACCGTGCCTTATGGGCAAGATGACTAAAACTCCGTTCTCCGGAACAATAGAACGAGCTACTCACTTATTGGAAATAATACATGCCGATGTATGCGATACACTGAGTGTGGATGCTCATGGCGAGTATCATTATTTTTTGACCTTCACAGATGATTTGAGCAGATATGGGTATATCTACTTAATGAAACACAAGTCTGAAACATTTGAAAAGTTCAAAGAATTTCAGAGTGAAGCGAAGAATCATCGTAACAAGAAAATAAAGTTTCTACGATCTGATCGTGGAGGAGAATATTTGAGTTACGAGTTTGGCCTTCATATAAAACAATGTGGAATAGTTTCACAGCTCACGCCACCTGGAACACCACAACGTTATGGTGTGTCCGAACGTCGTAACCACACTTTATTAGATACAGTGCGATCTATGATGTCTCTTATCGGTTTACCACTATCGTTTTGGGGTTATGCATTAGAGACAACTTCATTTGTTTTAAATAGGGCACCATCTAAATCCATTGAGACGACACCGTATGAACTATGGTTTAGCAATAAACCTAAGTTATCGTTTCTTAAAGTTTGGAGTTGCAATGTTTGTGTGAAAAAGTTTCAACCTGATAAGCTCGAACCCAAATCGGAGAAATGCGTCTTCATAGGATACCCAAAGGAGACTGTTGGGTACACCTTCTAATCACAGATCCGAAGGCAAAATATTCGTTGCTAAGAATGGATCCTTTCTAGAGAAGGAGTTTCTCTCGAAAGAAGTGAGTGGGAGAAAAGTAGAACTTGATGGGGTAATAGTACCTTCTCCCAAATTGGAAAATAGTTCATCACTGAAATCAGTTCCAGTGATGCCTACACCAATTAGTGAGGAAGATTAATGATGATGATCATGAAACTTCAGATCAAGTTACTACCGAACCTCGTAGGTCAACCAGAGTACGGTCTGCACCAGAGTGGTACGGTAATCCTGTTCTAGAGGTCATGTTGCTTGACCATAACGAACCTACGAACTATGAGGAATCGATGATGAGCCCAAATTCTGCAAAATGGTTTAAGGCCATGAAATCGGAGATGGGATCCATGTATGAGAACAAAGTATGGACTTTGGTTGACTTGCCCAATGATCGACAACCATTAAGAATAAATGGATCTTCAAGAGGAAGACGGACACTGATTTTGGTGTTACTATCTACAAAGCTTGACTTGTTGCGAAAGGTTTTCGACAAGTTCAAGGGGTTGACTACGGTGAGACCTTCTCACCCGTAGCGATGCTTAAGTCTGTCCGAATCATGTTAGAAATTGCCACATTTTATGATTATGAAATTTGGCAAATGGATGTCAAAACTGCATTCCTGAATGGATTTCTGGAAGAAGAGTTGTATATGATGCAACCAGAAGGTTTTGTCGATCCGAAAGGTGCTAACAAAGTGTGCAAGCTCCAGCGATCCATTTATGGAGTGGTGCAAGCCTCTCGGAGCTGGAATAAACGCTTTGATAGTGTGATCAAAGCATACGGTTTTATACATACTTTTGGAGAAGCCTGTATTTACAAGAAAGTGAGTGGGAGCTCTGTAGCATTTCTGATATTATATGTGGACGACATATTGTTGATTGGAAATGATATAGAATTTCTGGATAGCATAAAAGGATACTTGAATAAAAGTTTTTTAATGAAAGACCTCGGTGAAGCTGCTTACACATTGAGCATCAAGATCTATAGAGATAGATCAATACGTTTGATAAGATTTTTCAATGAGTACATACCTTGATAAGATTTTGAAGTAATTCAAAATGGAACAGTCAAATAAAGTTGAGTAAGACTCAAAACCCGACTATGGCAAAAAATAGAAAGAGAATGAAAAGTCATTCCCTATGCCTCAGTCATAGGTTCTATAAAGTATGATATGTTGTGTACCAGACCTATTGTATACCTTGCTCTGAGTTTGGCAAGGGAGTACACTTTTGGTCTAAGAGTAGATCATTGGACAGTGGTCAAGAATACCCTTAGTGAGGATTAAGGAAATATTTCTCAATTATGGAGGTGATAAAAGAGCCCGTCGTAAAGAGTTACATCGGTGCAAGCTTTTACACCGATCCAGATGACTCTAAGTCTCAATCTAGATACATATTGAAAGTGGGAGCAATTAGCTAGAGTAGCTCCGTGCAGAGCATTGTAGACATAGAATATTTGCAAAATACATACGGCTCTGAATGTGACAGACCCGTTAACTAAACTTCTCTAACGAGCAAAACATGATCATACCTTAGTACTCTTTGGGTGTTAATCACATAGTGATGTGAACTAGATTATTGACTCTAATAAACCCTTTGGGTGCTGATCACATGACGATGTGAACTATGGGTATTAATCACATACAGATGTGAATATTGGTGTTAATCACATGGCGATGTGAACTAGATTATTGACTCTAGTGCAAGTGGGAGACTAGAGGAAATATGCCCTAGAGGCAATAATAAAGTTATTATTTATTTCCGTATTTCATGATAAATGCTTATTATTCATGCTAGAATTGTATTAACCGGAAACATAATACATGTGTGAATACATAGACAAACATAGTGTCACTAGTATGCCTCTACTTGACTAGCTCGTTGAATCAAAGATGGTTAAGTTTCCTAGCCATAGACATGAGTTGTCATTTGATTAACGGGATCACATCATTAGAGAATGATGTGATTGACTTGACCCATTCCGTTAGCTTAGCACTTGATCGTTTAGTATGTTGCTATTGCTTTCTTCATGACTTATACATATTCTTATGACTATGAGATTATGCAACTCCCGTTTACCGAAGGAACACTTTGTGCGCTACCAAACGTCACAACGTAACTGGGTGATTATAAAGGTGCTCTATAGGTGTCTCCGAAGGTACTTGTTGAGTTGGCGTATTTCGAGATTAGGATTTGTCACTCCGATTGTCGGAGAGGTATCTCTGGGCCCTCTCGGTAATGCACATCATTATAAGCCTTTCAAGCAATGTGACTAATGAGTTAGTTGCGGGATGATGCATTACGGAACGAGTAAAGAGACTTGCCGGTAACGAGATTGAACTAGGTATTGAGATACCGACGATCGAATCTCGGGCAAGTAACATACCGATGACAAAGGGAACAACGTATGTTGTTATGTGGTTTGACCGATAAAGATCTTCGTAGAATATGTAGGAGCCAATATGAGCATCCAGGTTCCGCTATTGGTTATTGACCGGAGACGTGTCTCGGTCATGTCTACATAGTTCTCGAACCCGTAGGGTCCGCACGCTTAACATTCGGTGACGATTTATATTATGAGTTATGTGTTTTGATGTATTGAAGGTAGTTCGGAGTTCTGGATGAGATCGGGGACATGACGAGGAGTCTTGAAATGCTTGAGACATAAAGATCGATATATTGGACGACTATATTTGGACATCGGAAAGGTTCCGAGTGATTCGGCTATTTATAGGAGTACCGGAGAGTTACGGGAATTCGCCGGGGAGTATATGGGCCTTATTGGGCTTTAAGGGAAAGAGAGAGAGGCAGGCCGCACGCTCTCCCGATGCCTAGTCCGAATTGGACTAGGGGGAGGGGTTGCGCCCCCTCCTTCCTTCTCTTATCTTTTCCCTTTCCTTGACTCCTATTCCTACTACATGGAAGGGGGGAATCCTACTCCCGGTGGGAGTAGGACTTCCCAGGGCGCGCCATAGAGAGGGCCAGCCCCTCCCCTCCTCTCCTCCTTTATATACTGAGGCTAGGGGCACCCCATGATACACAAGTTGATCTGTTGATCTCTCGCAGCCGTGTGCGGTGCCCCCCTCCACCATATTCCACCTCGGTCATATCGTAGCGGTGCTTAGGCGAAGCCCTGCGTCGGTAGCAACATCATCACTGTCATCACGCTGTCGTGCTGACGGAACTCTCCCGTGAAGCTCTGCTGGATCGGAGTTCGTAGGACGTCATTGATCTGAACGTGTGCTGAACTCGGAGGTACCGTACGTTCGGTACTTGGATCGGTCGGGTCGTGAAGACGTACAACTACATCAACCGCGTTGTGCTAACGCTTCCGCTTTCGGTCTACGAGGGTACGTGGATAACACTCTCCCCTCTCGTTGCTATGCATCACCATGATCTTGCGTGTGCGTAGATTTTTTTTGAAATTACTACGTTCCCCAACAGTTTTTAGCGTGATCGAAGATAAATTGGTTAACGCATATTTACATGTGCATGTTGCCAAGGACTTGTGGGAGGCGCTCAAATCTAAATTCAGGGCCACCGATGCTGGGAGCAGTTTCACGATTACAAGATGGTTGAGAACCGTCCTGTATTGGAGGAGGCTCATGAGATAATATGCATAGCTAAGGAGCTTGATCTTCTGAAGTGCGATTTACCGGGCAAGTTTGTCGCGGGATGTATAATCGCTAAGCTCCCTAATTCAGGGAGAAGCTTTGCTACCACTCACATCAGAGGCGTGAGTTCTCAATAGAGGACGTCATCGGCCATCTGAGTATTTAGCAGAACTCGAGGGCAAAGGACTCACACGGAAAAGGGGTCAAAGGAACTTCTGTCGCCAACATGGTGAACCAGAGAAACTTCAACTCCCACAAGCCCAAGGGAAAGAATGGTGTCCAACACAATATCGACTTTAAGAAGGGCAAGAAGACCTTCAAGAAGAACAAGAAGGATGAGGGCCGCTTCACTTGTGGTTCGGTTGAACATTGGGCTAACAAGTGCCCAAACAAGTATAAGAAGCCAAGACAGGACTCCAAGTCTGTCAACATGATTGTGGGCAACAATAAGAATGGTGCATCTGGGTACGCTATTTTTTTTACTGTTTTTCCAGTGTTACAGCCCACCGATTGGTGGGTGGACATAGGTGCAGGTGTTCATGTGTGTCCTGACATTTCATTGTTCACTTCTTACCAGGTCACAGGCCACGGGTCCATATTGATGGGGAATGGCGCGAGTGCTTTTGTTCATGGTGTTGGCACAGGCGATCTGAAGTTTACTTCGGGAACGATCGTGCAGCTGAAGAATGTGCAACATGTCCCCGCCATCAAGAAGAACCTCGTTAGTGGCTCCCTTCTATGTAGAGAAGGTTTAAGTTGGTGTTCGAGTCTAATAATTAGTTGTTACTAAGTATGGACTATTTGTTGGAAAAGGTTATGAGAGCGGCGGGATGTTCCGTCTTTCCCTCGCAGATTTTTGTAATAAAGTCGCGAATCATATTCATTCGAGTGTTAATGAATCTGAAGTTTGACACTCACGTCTTTGTCACATTAGTTTTGGTGTTATGACACGGCTAGCTAAGTTGGACTTAATCCGAGTTTCACTTTAACCAAAGGTTCTAAGTGCCTCTCATGTGTGCAAGCTAAGAAACCTCGCAAGCCTCACAAGGCTGTGGAGGAGAGACACTTGGCACCATTAGAACTTATACATTCTGATCTTTATGAGATGAATGGTCTGTTGACTAAAGGTGGAAAGAAATACTTCATGACATTGATAGATGATTCCACTAGATATTGTTATGTGTATCTATTAAATACTAAAGATGAGGCTCTACACTACTTTAAAATCTATAAGGTGAAAGTTGAGAATCAACTTGAAAAGAAAATTAAATGAGTCCAATCAGATCATGGTGGAGAGTACTTCTTGAGTGAGTTTGATTCTTTTTGTGCGGAACACGACATTATTCATGAGAGGACGCCTCCCTATTAACCCCAGTCAAACGGGGTTGCCGAGCCGAAAAACCGTACTCTAACTGATTTGGTTAATGCCATGTTAGATACATCGGGTTTATCCAAGGCATGGTGGGGGGAGGCTATATTGACGACATGTCATGTCCTAAATAAAGTTCCGACAAAGGATAATGAGATCACTCCTATGAGAAATGGGCGAAGCGAAGGACAACACTCTTGTACTTGCGTACTTGGGGCTGTCTGGTGAAAGTAAATGTGCCTATCCCCAAAAAGCGTAAGCTTGGACCAAAGACTATGGACTGTGTTAATTTCGGATGCACTAAGAATAGTGTTGGCTATAGATTTCTAGTAGCGAACCGAGGTACCCGACCAGAAGGTCGGTACAATTATGGAGTCTAAGGATGCTACATTCTTCGAGGATATTTTTCCTATGAGAGATATGCAAAGCACTTCTAGACATGAACATGAGGAGACTCCTGAGCTTGCCATTCCTACGGATTATTATGAACAAACACATGATGAAAATCCTGAGGAGGATCATGAGGAAACCCTTGGTAGGGGCAAGAGATAAAGGACTGCAAAGACCTTTGGTGATGATTCACTACTGCAGGATGCTGCTAACGCGATACTACGATCAGAGACCCTTTGACAAAGCTGTGTGCGATGCATTAATCGCAAACGGTGATGTAAAAAACCGTCAAAAAAGATGCAAAACGTTTGTGATGGCGGATACATCAAACACGGTTCAGATTTTAATTACGTGTGCAATGTTGGGCATACGGTTGATCCATACAAACTGTTTGCAACTAGACAGAACAACAGAAATGGGCAGCCATATCAATGTGTGTGCGATATACGACATACAGTTCGCTTCGATGAACCGTTTGCTATTAGGGAAAGCAACATAAATAGTCATCCAGATCAAGGTGTGTGTGATATACGACATACGGTTCACTCGAATGAACTGTTTTCGATTAGGGTAGAGAACAGAAATGGTTCAACTTAACAAGATGTGTGTGATACGCGACAAACAGGTCTGTAATCGGAAATGTGTGGGAAGACAGATAACAACACAGATGATTCCTGTTAACAAGCCATGTGTCTTGTGAGCAAACGATTGCTGGTATACAATTGTCAGTGATTGATGAAATCATCACCGACGGGTTCCACTGTTTAGTCTATGTGCGGTGTGATTTGCTCTGTCCGCACAACATCTACGCCCTGTCTATAGAGCATCAACATATATACTTAAAAAACAGCATTGCAAAACCAAATTAAGCATACAATTACACAAGTGACTACACACATAACATTTCCACACACCAAAGTAAGCAATTACATGCATACTAAACTAGGAGAAACGAGCATCTAATCATCTACTTCTTGTTGCAATGACGCTTGCCATTGATCTGCTTCCGGCTGGATCCCTGGCCGTTTTGGGGAAGGAGGCACTTCTCATGTCAACGATCCGCTTGTACATCTCAGAGCTCGTGTACGCCTCCTTGGCCACGTACACAACGTGAGCTTTGTCGAGTTTCTCCATCCAGGCCAAGTGTCAGGAACGCTTGTCCTTGTTGCAGGAATCCTTCATCTCTCTATAGTAGGGATCGATGATGGCCTCGGCGAGGTGAACCAGTTAGTCCTTCTCATGCTCGTTTCTGCCCCAGATCTTGTATTGGCCCTGGATGTCGACAAGATTCTGGCAGGCGATGCCCGAATTCTTGAGCACCTTTACATCGTTGGTGATGTCCACCATAGCGAACATGTAGTGGGGGCTGTTGACAAACCTGGCAAAACTCTCGCAAGGCCTTGTGGCCAGGCATTAGTCCACACACATCTAGGCGACGACGACCTTGGGACAAGACCCGACATGAGCGCGGGTATACTCGAGGTCGAACCCGACAACCTTGTACTTCTCCTCAACAAGCAACAACTCCATGATGTGGATGGGTGCTCCACCCAGACCGGGTTGTTGGTGTACACCACCAAGAGCTTCGTGAACCTTATGTGGGTGTCCACTACTACCTCTTGAGCTTGCGTTGGTTTTTCCCTTGAAGAGGAAAGGGTGATACAGCAAACTAGAGTAAGTATTTCCCTCAGTTTAAGAACCAAGGTATCAATCCAGTAGGAGATAACGCACAAGTCACCGAATACCTGCACAAACAATCAAACAAACTTGCACCCAACGCGATAAAGGGGTTGTCAATCCCTTCACCGTTACTTGCAAAAGTGAGATCTGATAGAGATAGATAAACGGTAAAGTAAATATTTTTGGTAGTTTTGGCTTATAGATCGGAAAGTAAAAGATTGCAAAATAGTAGATGATACGTCCATTTTGCATCATGCTTTTATATTGATATTTATCGCATTATGGGCTGTTATTTCATGTTATGTCACAATACTTATGGCTATTCTCTCTTATTTTACAAGGTTTACATGAAGAGGGAGAATGCCGGCAGCTGGAATTCTGGGCTAGAAAAGGAGCAAATATTGAAGGGCTATTCTGCGCAACTCCAAAAGTCCTGAAACTCCACGGAATACCTTAAAATAAATAAAGAAAAATCGTCGCCAAAGATGAAGGCCAGGGGCCCACACCCTGCTCACGAGGGTGGGCGCGCCCCCTGGGCGCGCCCCCCTACCTCATGGGCCCCCTGGTGGCTCTCCAACGTCCATCTTCTCCTATATGAAGTCTTTCGATGAGAAAAAAATAGCAAGCAACCTTTCGGGACGAGACTCCGCCGCCACGAGGCGGAACCTTGGCGGAACCAATCTAGGGCTCCGGTAGAGCTCTGCTGCCGGGGACACTTCCCTCCGGGAGGGGGAAATCATCGCCATCATCATCACCAATGCTCCTCTCATCGGGAGAGGGCAATCTCCATCAACATCTTCACCGGCACCATCTCATCTCCAAACCCTAGTTCATCTCTTGTATCCAATTCTTGTCTCCAAGTTCGGGATTGGTGCTAGTAGGTTGCTAGTTGTGTTGATTACTCCTTGTAGCTGATGCTAGTTGGTTTACTTGGTGCAAGATCATATGTTCAGATCCTTTATGCATATTATTACCCCTCTGATTATGAACATGAATATGCTTTGTGAGTAGTTACGTTTGTTCCTGAGGACACGGGAGAAGTCTTGCTATTAGTAGTCATGTGAATTTGGTATTCGTTCGATATTTTGATGAGATGTATGTTGTCTAACCTCTAGTGGTGTTATGTGAACGTCGACTACATAACACTTAACCATTATTTGGGCCTAGAGGAAGGCATTGGGAAGTAATAAGTAGATGATGGGTTGCTAGAGTGATAGAAGCTTGAACCCTAGTTTATGCATTGCTTCGTAAGGGGCTGATTTGGATCCATATGTTTCATGCTATGGTTAGGTTTACCTTAATACTTTTGTTGTAGTTGCGGATGCTTGCAATAGAGGTTAATCATAAGTGGGATGTTTGTTCAAGTAAGAACAGCACCCAAGCACCGGTCCACCCACATATCAAATTATCAAAGTACCGAACGTGAATCATATGAGCGTGATGAAAACTAGCTTGACAATATTCCCATGTGTCCTCGGGAGCGCTTTTCTTATTATAAGAGTTTGTTCCGGCTTGTCCTTTGCTACAAAAAGGATTGGGCTACCTTGCTGCACCTTATTTACCTTTGTTACTTGTTGCTCGTTACAATTTATCTTATCACAAAACTATCTGTTACCACTTATTTCAGTACTTGCAGAGAATACCTTGCTGAAAACCGCTTATCATTTCCTTCTTCTCCTCATTGGGTTCGACACTCTTACTTATCAAAAGGACTACGATAGATCCCCTATGTTGGGGAACGTTGCAGAAAATTAAAATTTTTCCTACGGTTTCACCAAGATCCATCTATGAGTTCATCTAAGCAACGAGTCAAGGGGTGAGTTTGCATCTACATACCACTTGTAGATCGTGTACGGAAGCGTTCGAGGGAGCGGTGATGATGGAGTCGTACTCAACGTGATTCGGATCACCGATGACCAAGTGCTAAATGGACAGCACCTCCGCGTTCAACACACGTACGGTACGGGCGACGTCTCCTCCGTCTTGATCCAGCAAGGAGGAAGGAGAGGTTGAGGAAGACAGCTCCACCGGCAGCACGACAGCGTGATGATGGTGGTGCAGTAGTACTCCGACAGGGCTTCGCCAAGCACGTACGGAGGAGGAGAGGTGTTGGGGAGGGGATGGGCTGCGCCTTGGCTTGGGGTGCGGCTGCCCTCCCCTCACCCCTCTATTTATAGGGGAAGGGGCAAGGGGGGCCGGCCCCTCTAGATGAGATCTAGAGGGGGGGCGGCGGCCAGGGAGGGGTGGCTTGCCCCCCAAGCAAGGGGGTGCGCCCCC